>NC_089779.1:9790000-9915000 GCF_040412425.1 Macrobrachium rosenbergii | reverse complement strand
TTTCTTTTTAGAAAACTAAAAACAATAATAAATTATATAACCGCAAAGAAAATAACATAAAGCGATGAAGCTTACGCAGTCCATACAATAACAACATCAACATCAACAATAACAACAATTTTCCAGGAGTATAACCAAGAAAAATAGGGAAGTTATTTTAATTTCATAAATTTTCCAGAAATATGACGAGTAAAATAAGAAAGTTTGCATTATCTATTAATATATTTTATAATTAATCATCAGTTAACGAGTGAACAAAATTCTGAAGCTTGCAATACATTTCTACACAGCTTTCAGAATAGAACTCCAAATGTATAAATATGACCAAAGAATTCACACAATCTGAGACTAACACCAGAAAAACGAAAAATTGAAATCAGAAGCATGACAAGAGTCTCCTATGAAAGAAATGGCGTTCTCTGACCACCAGATACACACACAAATAATTAAACTTGAGTGACTGGAGTTAATTCACGGAAAAACAAAAGTAAACGAAAGAAAACTGCCGAGAGCAAATCGCGTGCCCGGAAGAGGAAGCGCTCTGACCTTCAGATCTGAGTTGCAAAAGACCCACTAAACCCAACAGGTAAATAACAATTCTTCATGCTACTCCAGTCTCTCTCTCTCTCTCTCTCTCTCTCTCTCTCTCTCTCTCTCTCTCTCTCTCTCTCTCTCTCTCTCCCTTGATGTCAACGATCTGGAATAAAAAAAAAATGTATCATTAATCTAAATGGTATTTACTGAAGCAGAACTCAATCTCGTTCTTTTCACGGCTTTCCTATTATTCGGGTCAGCTGCATTCGTCTCTCTTCTTCCGCCGTTCTTGGTCTTTTCTTTTTAGCATTCGTTCCGATGCATTCCTTTCCACTTCCTCTGTTATGTTATCGTCAACGTCACTTGTCGAACCGGCTCCCGCGACAGTTTTTCGAGGTAAAACGGTTAGACTGGATAAACTTTCTCCCCCACAATACTTATTTTTTCAAGAAGAAATGAAAAAGACGCGTTTATTTAAATCAAGTTATGGTAGAGCAGGTAATTCAAAATTGTCAAAACCTATCCTTTTAATAAAAAGGGTCGGCTGTGTACTGTATACTCAACAGAGGCATAGAGACAGGTCTCCTAAATTCAACAAAGATGGTAATAATCCTCATTACCATCATCATCATCAAAACTAACAAAGCTCGGCTATGTTGATTTCTTTTCGTAATGTAATTTCTTCCCAGCTCCCACTTTTAATGCTGCATATGTCTTGCTTTACAAAATGTTATACATCGAATAAACAATATTCCAGGTGAAAGTATTCCAAAAACTTCACCTACTCTATAAAACAGAAACCAAATTGCTGAATTATATAAATAGGGAAAATTCTCTTGTCTCCGGTCTAGAAGAAAGTAAATTTTAATGGCGGAGACCTGAGGCACAACTGCAAACTATACAAAAATAAGAACAATGAAAACCAAGAGAAAAATTAATAACTTGTCGTAATAAGAAAATAAAGCATTGTTAACTTTGGCACACAGGTTTTCCACGTCTGTGAACATAAAGCAACGCAACCCCACCCTACGAAACAATTAAGGCACACCGCGAACAACGTAAGCAATTACGGCGGACCATAGGAGTGAATATGGGCCAAAGCGCCATCCCATTCTTCTTCGTTCCTATGACCGGAAATAATTCTTCCAGTTTTGTGGGAAGGCGTGCTTAACGAAGGTCAATTTTTCCCCTTCCTCCGTGTGCGATTAGACACTGCGAGAAAGAGGGTCATACCTCTGGCAACAACAAATGATATATGTGGTTTTAGATCGATGCTGATAAGCTAATAATGCATATTTCCTCTTCCTCACTCTTTTAATGTATACATATATTTTATTCAACATTACAGCAATTCGCGGGAACAATGGGTGGCCCTAGAGAAAAAACACCACAAAAATAACTGACACACATAAAGCTCAACTGCTGACTCACAGACGAATTTCCACGAACTGTCATTCATTCCTATTTTTCTAACATCTCGCGCTTCTCTTAGAAATTAAAACCCTTCTATATGACCAATCCTTTCAAAAAAAAAAAAAAAAAAAAAAAAAAAAAAATAATATATATATATATATATATATATATATATATATATATATATATATAAAATATAATATATATACTGTATAACATACACATATATATATACATACATATATATATATATATATATATATATATATATATATATATATATATATATATATACTCGTATATATACATACAAAATCACTTACCGATCACGCTAGCAAAAACAAACCATTATCATACTTTGCGAAGCAGATAACTTGTGAATCACCAAATGTGATGCCACTGTTCATCACTAAAATATATAAAACAGAACTCCACTTGCGGTTCCTGAATCAATTACCCTGACATCATTTTTAAAAAAAGAAAATTTATCGTAACATACGAAGGCAGCCTTCAAGAAACACTAGCATTATCCAAGCTTATTTTGTCAGTCATGCTTGTCTGCACTTCATCGTGAAAGCATACAATTTTGGACTGGACCAGCAGAATTTTAAGGGTCTGGTTCTTCGCCAAGCACTACGTTAACGGTTTACAAATACATGAATTTAAATATTAATCAGCAATATTTGTCATTTAAGCTAACATAATGAAATAAGTGAGTTTTTTTTTAAAGTCTATTAAGTACTTCTCTCGAACTAGGTACCTAGTATTAGTAATATTATCAACCTCTGTAACCGAAAAATGCTGTCCTAATTCCAGACACAAATTCGTAAATCTAATCAGAATGCGCCAATTTACAATTTTGGACTGGACTGGCAGGATCGTAAGAGTCTGGTTCTTCGCCAAGCACTACGTTAACGGTTTACAAATTCATAAATTTTAATATTAATCAGCAATATTTGTCATTTAAGCTATCCTGAAATGATTTTTTTTTTTAAGCGTATTAAGCACTTCTACCGAACTACGTATCTAGTATTGGTAATATAATCAACCTCTGTAACCGAAAAATCCTGTCCTAATTCCAGACACAAACTCGTACATCTAATCAGAATGTGCCAATTTTCTTCCTGGCGGAGTTGGACCAATGAACACAGGGCAACAATTAACAAAAATCAGGCAGATGTCGTTTATTGCTTCATCGCAACTTCCCCTGGGTAACCAAAGACGAGGGTCGCAAATGGATGATCCAGTACTTGGTGTTCACTGTTAAGTAGGTATTAAGTAACTAGTCGACAACCACAAGCACTCATTCTTGTACCAATATATCAAGCATACGCTACTTGTTGACAAGAATAAGTCTTGATGTCTTCCAAAAGCATCAATGACAGTATCTTAATTTGTCAAGAGCACCGTATTTCAAAAACGTCCATCAGTGAATGCTAGCGAATGTCGGGGTCATGTAAAAAAGTCAGTACTGACAACATGGATAAGCTTACCAACACTAAACTAAGCCTAAGTTAAAAAGATACGGGAAAGAAGGGCAATATATGACCACCATATCAAAATTATAAACCGCTGAAACCCAAGAGTACAGGCCTACTTTTCCACGGTATACAGTGTCAGACAAAAGAAAATAAATAAAAAAAATTGCTGTTTTAGTCGATGTGTGAGCTATATACAGTATATAGCAGTTCATCACCGACGTTTAGTAACACGAAAAAGAAACATCGCAAACTCCACCACGATTAAACTAATCAAATGATGAACATACTGTGGAATGGTGCCTGACATACTTAAAACAAATACGATAATGTAAAACATGAAAAACAGGTAGCAAATATGAGGTAGAAAACAAAACCGCGAACATCGCAGATTACCAAACGGTCAAGCTACCGAAATAAATCAACATAACCCAGCACAGAATCGAACTCAGGCCTGCATGCCTTCGGTACCAGCTCCAGAAGTGGCACCGAGGTGAACAGAATGAGAACGCGGGTGTGACTGTGAGGTCTCTGTCTATACAGTCCTCGCTGGCCACCTGCTCCCGCAGAAACGTAACTGTCCACATGGAATTCTCTCCCTCGCCGTCAGCTGGACTATTCCTACACCACTCACATAGTACATCCACCTAGCCCAAACCCCGCCCCCTCCCCCCTTTCCTTACCCATACAAATACTAAAGAGGATTTATTGCGGTTGGGATCTCTTGACACTTTTGGTTAATAGGATTACGTACAGTCTTCCGGCTTGTGCCGTATGAACGCGTTCATAAAATAACCACAATAATAATAGGATGAAGGAAAAGAGAAAGAAGGAATTGTCTTCAGTTGTCGAATATCACCATTTAATGATTTTTTCACAAAAAAAAAAAATCATTTACAAACATTAGAAATACTGGCACCAAAAAAGTTTAGAATATTCGCATCACCTCTTATGATAATATAACAAGCATGAGAATTCTGACGAATTCCCCTTGTAATGCCTTACACACACACACACACACACACACACACACACACACACACACACATAGTTCCTCGCTGGGTGAGCGGGTTCCGTTCTCAACTACCACTCTGTTGGTCGTGAGTTCGAATCTCCGACCGGCCAGTGAAGAACAAGAGGAATTTGTTTCTGGTGATAGAAATTCATTTCTCGCTATAATGTGGTTCGGATTCCACAATAAGCTGTAGGTCCCGTTGCTAGGTAACCAACTGGTTCTTAGCCACGTAAAAATAAATCTAATCCTTCGGGCCAGCCCTAGGAGAGCTGTTAATCAGCTCAGTGGTCTGGTTAAACTAAGATATACTTAACTTTTTAACACACACACACACAGAATCTTCAACGACTCATTTTAATTCTACTATATCCATAGTAACTTTTGCTTAAAACTTTAAATCAGTAAAAAAACTTCGAAAGCCGCGAAACGACCTCAGTTCTAAAACACTCAAACGAAAAATCTCCATGCAGTACTATCACTACCCGATAAACTGCTTACAATGAACACTTGCGATTGTCGGAACGCAATGTAGCAACTCTTACCATTCGAATAATTCCCCAGCTGTATAAAAATGCACCAACAGACTTTGAAAAACGTTACAAGATGAGGTAACGTTAGGCAGGGGATAGATTCACGCCACACCTCCGAGAGATTTCAACGCACATCAAAGAGTAATCTGATTCAGTTATGAGATAGGTGTGCGGCGAAAGAAGAAAGACTAAATACAATTACGAGAAAAACATAAAAAATATATAAAAATAGTATCATGTGTTTTACCACACTAATGAAAAATATTTAACTTGTTCTTTCACAGGCAAAGACTTCTATTTTTCAATGCATTGAAAAAAAGCTGGCAATAATTACAATAGAAAAGCAAGAACTGAATATCAGAAAGATGAGACACCGTTAGGCAGGAGATGGATTCACGCCACACACCACTGAGAGATTTCAATGCACATCAGAGAGTAATCTGATTCAGTTATGAGATGGGTGTGCATCGAAAGAAGAAAGTCTGTGTACACTTATAAGAAAAACATAAACAAAAACTAAAAATGGTATCATGTGTTTTACCACACTAACGAAAAATATTCAACTTGTTCTATGGTACTGATACCGATGTTAAAACCCGACGATGAAACTCGAATTATAATAAAAATTTTACAATAAAAATTGCAAGAAACATCACAAGAAAATATAAATGAGTGGCATAATTATTCGCCAACGTTTTCTTAAAAATTAGTAATTTTCAGTTTGTCTTTTTCCATTTCGTGAAAAGTAGAGACTGTTAATTTGCAGGTATTCATTTATTTTAACTAGAGCAACAGATAATTATAGTGTTAATTTGCAAATATTCAAACGATGTACCTAAAGCAATAAATAAAGTAATACTTCAAGTTAAATTATCCTTAAGGCATTCGCAGCGCTGAATTGTTCCAAAATAGAGTTAAAATCATTAGAAATTTGTTAATTACTTTGAGCAATTTTATAAAGGACTTTTTAGTTTTCTGAAAAGAAAACTATTGTGCCGGCTTTGTCTGTCTGTCCGCACTTATTCTGTCCGCCCTCAGATCTTAAAAACTACTGAGGCTAGAGGGCAGCAAATTGGTATGTTGATCATCCACCCCTCCAATCATTAAACATACCAAATTGCAGCCCTTTAGCCTCAGTAGTTTTTATTTTATTTAAGGTTAAATTTAGCCATGATCGTGCTCCTGGCAACGCAACAACACAAAGAGTTTCATGGCCCGCGGCTCATACAGCATTATACCGACCGAGGCCACCGAAAGATAGATCTATCTTCGGTGGCCTTGATTATACGCTGTACAGAAAACCCGACTGCACCGAAGAAACTTCGGCGTATTTTTTACTTGTTTTATATAAATCTATCTCTGACAAATTCTACCATCTTCCCTTGATTAAACTATCAATTACGCATCTAATCACATAGCATCTCACAGATCCAAATGTATTCATCTTATAAAATCTACTGACTAAGCATTTAAAATTATTGTTTTTCTCACAAAACAGCTTCTGACATTTGATATCTTTCTTTCCAGATGGGCTCTCGGACGTTCCTCCTGTCCGGGGCATTGCTGATGCTCTTCTCAGCAGCCTTAGGTAAGTCACTTCGTCACTTGTGGTTTATATTGTTTTTTTATAACTTATATTTCATAACAATCTTTGAATGGGTTCTTTGAATTTTGTACCTTATTACTATTCTAGCAATTCGCAACAGAAAATCGATGCAAGAAATGATTACGTCCATCCGCCCGTCCTCGGACAGGGGTCGAACCTGGGGCCCGTCGTTTGGTAGGGGGTGATGTTACCGTTTCTATCTTTTTTTTTTTTTTTTTTTTTTTTTTTTTAAGAGGGAAAGTCCTGTGGAACGCTTCTAGACTGCAGTAATGTATGCATGTGCTCTGAAGATGCCTTTGTGCGCTTTGTATGTATTTACGCAAGTACAATGGCACATGTAAACTCACCACTACTATAAACGCTTCGCAGTGATTTGGGAAGAATAATACGAATATCCACTTACCATAAATACATGGGTGGATTCCACACGCCGTCACGCTGCCATTAAAATTACTCGTCTTGAAATCTAATGGATGGAGGAATCTCTAATGTGGTGGTAAATTGTGATTCGCCAGAATGAAAATTTGAAAGGACAAAAACTCAACATTTGTCACACTAATTTACATTCACTTTCATCTGTACATTCAATGAACCTCATCCAAATTCAACGTACCAACTTTTTATGTCACTTAACGTTCTGTACTATGACCACTGGATCTATTCTGCTTATCCTATTTTTTCCTTCATGTCCTCAATTCAATTTTCTTACCCAATTTCACTGGGAGATTCTTAACAATATCCAATGCGCACCATATCAGGAAACTGACAGATTTAGGCACGTCAGTTCAAATTTAATGTGCTTCTGTTAATCTAAGCAGTGAATCATGTACCAGCTAGATAGCCCACTGTGATGGGTTGCAATCAGTTTCAAAAAGGGCATGTGTCTCGCAACCTGAAATAAAGTAAAAGTACTTGTTGAGAACCGAAAAGCTAGCTCCTATTGCAGCGTGTTATATATATATATATATATATATATATATATATATATATATATATATATATATATATATATATATATATATATATATATATATATATATATATCAGGTAATCACAATCACGATGTTCCTGTGGTTACACCAATTTCAAAATGTTCGGCGCGAGCACCACCCTGTTCTTTCTTCCCCGACCATTTTCCATCATGATTCGTGGTTTTATGTCAATAATACACTTTATGTTCCCGGCGACCGAAGATTTCCTTCGTTTTCTTCGTCAATCTGCTGAGTTGGGTTACCACATGTCGTGTGGTTTTGATCGTTTTCTATTTTTTTTTTTTTTCGTTAAACGTCATTACTTCATATCCTTCCGCCTTTTGTTTCTGCTCGCGTTTTCGCTGCACTGGAAACCAGTTCATTATTCGGAACTGGGATTTAAGCCCGTGCAAATCCTACATTTTTCTTCTAACAAATCTTCCGCCAATAGTTAGTTGACAGAGAAGTTTCTTGAACTCTTGTATCAATACTATGTTTCTGGATGAAAAAATTCTAAAAATGTATATGTTAAATATGATTGTTTTTGACTTGCCACCACGAAGCACCTCATCCACAACTCCGCGACTGAGGGATAGACAAAAGACGTGAACGTAATATTAGGCAGCGCAATCCAACAGAAGAAAGGGACACGTGACACTAAAGTTATCAACTTCGGAAGAAAAAATTAATCGAAATTGCAGCTTGTTATACTGTTAAAGATCTCTTCTATGAAAACTGCAACCACATTTTCCTAGTGGATACACAGCAATATCGATATCATAAGACGAACCATCATACACAGCAATTTCTAACTAGACAGATAAGAGGCTAATCTAATTTTTACGAATATAAGCATAGCAAGAAACATAAATATAGTTAAGTGATTGCTAAATATTCAGAAACATTCCAAAGCATTCTGATGAGGTCAAATTTGGGCCTTAACATTCCGCAACCGCACCCTGCAAGGTCCTTCGAAATCTCTTCAAAAGTAACACTGCCTTCGGGGTGTTACATCTCTCCCGGTCAGCATTTAAATAAATATCATGTACCATTCGTTTGGTTCCAAGGATAAGAAGCAAACGGAGAGTCATTCTTCTTCCCTTTTTTAATAAAGGTCATGAATATATTTGCTATGTTCGCGAACCAATGCTGAGATTCTTGACTGTGTCTACTTGAATGCAAGACAATGCAAGAAAAGTAGTTAGTAAAATACTGCGACACTGCCCTGATTTATGTAGACCAAGCTATGTTGAGGTACATTCAATGACAAGCTCCGTAAGGGACTTGGACCTAAAGAATCTGAGTTGGGGAATCACGCAAATTGTACCACAGACAACGAAACTGCCAACGGCAGAATCCTTGATTACGTTCAGGCACTTAAGAAACACATAAGAAACTTTCGCTGTCATCACCGAACACAACTAAAAACTCGACCGATCTATAAACGCTCCTCGTTACCAGTAAGAAGAGCCGGGTTCAATTTCCGAGAGATGAGGAGGAATTTAGGGTTGTTGCATTAACTCTCAGGGCGACTCTGCTGACCTTGGCAGCGAGATGTGTACTTAGTGGTTATTCGAAGCCAGGGAGTTACAAAAACCTTGGTGGAGAAGGTCATGAAGCTCGCACCCTCATCCCAAAAGGGAAAGAAAATAATTATTTTACATAGAGTATTAATGAGAGGATAAAGAAAATGAATGTTTTCTTGTTTTTCATACAACAAAACTGGCGTATTTATACAGACGTTTTATTCATACTTGCAAAAGAAGTAAACGAAAGTAAAAAAATTGAAATTCTAGAAACTATGAGACAGGTACAGACCCACCTGTGTAAGGACAAAGGGGCAGTAATTACGGGTTGTGAACGCGTGCTATAAAATATGAGAAACCAGCTTTGTGGGGACAAAAATTGCAGCCTTAGTTGCCATGTTAGAATCGAAGATTCTTTAAGAACATTAATTTCTACAGCATGCTCGCTGCATTGTTGGTCTTCCGATCAGCGTACTTCAGCAACAGTAGGTATGGTCAACATATATGAGGAGCCCAGCCACAAACACTTATTATCCTATGACTAATGAGGCTAGCAAAGTCATTCCAAACTCAACGCTTAGACCTTTGCGACAGACGTTGTTAGTGTGGTGTCAACGACACACACACACACATTATATATATAAATATATATATATATATATATATATATATATATATATATATATATATATATATATATATATATATATATATATATATATATATAGTATTGTCATGAGTCTTGTTACCCAGGGGTGTTAACTCCTCAATAGGTTAACCTTTCGATGCTCACTCTCAGGAACGGAAATAATGGTCGACATTTTTTCAAAGTTAACGCAGCCCATTTGATAAAAACTCAAAGTTTTCAGCCATTAATAACAAAGGACGTAATAATGTATCACCATCCTAACATCAGCGCGGTAATGACAGATATTGCGGTGCAAGAAGACTTCCTTTGAGGATGTCTCTCCTAAGATTAATGCTTCTTCTTCTTCGTCTTCTTCTTCTTCTTCTTCTTCTTCTTCTTCTTCTTCTTCTTCTTCTTCTTCTTCTTGTAATAATAACAATAAAAAATTAAATTATACCTATCATGATTTCAGTTTTTATTAAATCGTTCACAATGAAAATTAACTTTTTTTGTCTGTGGAAAAAATTACATTACCTTTAGCTTCACATTTTCTTTTTTCTGTTATTATTCCTTATATAAATTACAGCTTTCCAAATATCAACAACAGGTGATTGGTGCCACTAAACCACTCAGGTCAGCAAATGAAGTGTTTTCAGGACAGCTTAAATGTCTAGAAAAAATTCTCTCTCTCTCTCTCTTACTCAGAAGCTTTAAAAACAGTAATTATATGTGGTTAATTGGAATCTGACGACGAGGGCAATGATTCTGAAAATATCTCATGAGTTCTCTCTCTCTCTCTATCTCTTACTTAGAACAGCAATTATGTGTGGTTAATCGGAATCTGACGATGAGAGCAATAATTCTGAAAACTCTCTCTCTCTCTCTCTGTCTCTGTCTCTCTTACTCAGAAGCTTTAAGAACAGCAATTATACGTGGTTAATCGAATCTGACGATGAGAGCAATAATTCTGAAAACTCTTATGAGTTATGTGACATCATTCAAGAAATTACCTTTCATAAGACTTTACACGGCGTCAGTAGAGTGCCTGCGTTCAATCGTTTCTGAACTCTCAAACCACTGTGGGAAATGCTACGGCCACCACAAGAAACGGTTTTGCAAGTCTTGTATGAATAACCTAAACTTTTCTCCTGCAATGCCCTACTTAACAACGTCTTTTACTCATTTATGGTTTTTTGAAGGCTATGAATATTAATTACTTTCCGAGTTACGTGAATTACACAATGCATATTTATGAAGGAGACGTTGCCCAACAGTTTCTACGAGCAACTGAAAACTGTGAAATATAAAACTAATGAAATAATCTGCGGTAACGGTCTTCACCTTAAAATTGTGACGTAAAAAACTAATAAAACAGAATACGGCTACGGTACTCACTTGGAAATTGTGAAATAAAAAACTAATAACATGGACTGCGGTGACGGTACTGTAAGTTTCGTATTACTACAATAAGCAAAATACGGTACCTAAGCAAAGAACGTGTGCTTTTGGTTCGGTTTCTCTGTCTACCTGTAATTCTGAAGTTAATGAACAGATTCTGATGAAACTTAGTAAAAGCATTCATATGAATAACACCCCCTACCCCGCCACTCCAGATGATTCAATTCCAGTAGGAATCAATGAAGTTGTGATGGTTTTAATGCCACAGAAACCCAGAAAACTCTTCGTCGATATCCAAATAATGTTTATTCTCCGAAGGGACTCATCCGAAGACTGTGTCCATCAAATTTCATAGAAATCCATTCATCCGTTATCGAATGATAACTATTCATGTTCGGACTGACTTTTAACAAGGCATGTTTTAAATCAGGAAATAGTATTGTCTCCACGAAATCTAACAGCCTATTTTTAAACGTGTAAAATATTCTCATCACAATCCGTTGTCAACCATTGCTTATATACTTTTAAATCACTTTCCAGGACGCGTTGCCTTCGAGAAATTAACGGAGCTAGACTATAGAGGATCTACCTACTACACCATTAGGAATCTATCGCTATGGGAGTGCCAAGGATGGTGTCGGGAGGAACCCGAATGCGCTGCTGCCTCCTTCAGGTAAGTGACGATCCTCAAGGATACTCAGTTCTTAAAAGATCTTCAACTTATACAAAATAATCACACGGGTATAAATTTCAATCTGGCAAATGTCAAAGAGTCATTCTCCGCCCGATAATACTGTATACTTTAAACTCTTCGAAATCTACAAAATCAATGGGGTAATTGTCCTTTTTTTTCGGCAGTTTTGTAATGAACCCCCTGGCACCAGTGCAAGAGACGCTGTGTCTCCTGCAGAACGAAACAATGGCTTCGAACCCGTCGGCACAGCCGCAGAGAGCAGTGTCCCTGTACTATATGGTGAAGCTTTCCGTCAGGACTGGTAAGTACTGATAGACTTTTCTCTGCTAAACTAACTATGAAAGTGAATGAAATAATAAAAACGAGAGGTATTAATATAAAACGCCTGAGTGGGATGTAGGAAAAAAGGTAAATGCATAGAAATCTAGCATGAATCCCTTCGTTATATGAGACTGCAGAGAGACAACCACGAAACAAAATAGAGATAAGGGTATTACTTGTACATCTACACTATGACCAACATCCTTTCATACAAGTATGAAAACGTACTACTAAAACTTGGTAAAAACATTCATATGAATAACGCCCGCTCCCCGCCCCTCCAGATGATTTAATTCCATTAGGAATCAATGCAATTAAAATGATTTTATTGCCACAGAAAAAGGTGAATGCATAGAAATCCAGCATGAATCCCTTCAGCATATGAGACTGCGGAAAAGGAACCACAAAATAAAATATTGTTAAAGGTATTTTTGTAAATCCAATCTATAACCAACATCCTTTCATAATATTATCGCTAAAAATATAAAGAAACTAATCAAGAAGGCCACTCTCGTTTTGGAAAGCAAAAGCATAAATCAAACAATTAAAGTTTATCTTTTCCACGCCAAAGGACAAAAACTTAGCCCCTTTCCCTTTCTTACTGCAAAAACCGTAAAATGTAAAGGAAATGGCTTCGAAAGGGATAACTCGAAGCAACTCATGCAACTCGGTACTAAAGGACATCGGAACTTCTCAGGTTCAAAGATCTGAAGGCACTGGATCACAGTTCCGGAGAAGAGCTAGAATTATATTCCTAGGCGTCACACCTCCTCTCTGTTGCGCAAGGGAAGGGACCAACGAGAGAGAGAGAGAGAGAGAGAGAGAGAGAGAGAGAGAGAGAGAGAGAGAGAGAGAGTGTTACCCCTCGGAGAGGTTTGGTGTCTTTAGTTCCAGAACATCAAAAATGGTATCACTCATCTTTCATTCTCACAGATACTGCCCTTTTTTTTTATTATTTTTGTCAAACATTTATGACTAGCGCTGATAAAAAAGATGCTAAACTAACATTATTTTCCCATTTGACTTACAGGAGTCCATATCCTCCTTATTGCATTTTACCCAAGAACCACAATTACAGTACAATGACAGAAGAAAAAATCAAATGTCTTGCAATAACAGATGCGACTTCCTGAGCCGTTCCCCAAAGATTATCCTTACAAACTCCAGCCAATTTTAACTTCGAAATAAAAATAATAATAATAATCAAATCCTCCGTTAGCCATAATGACAACATGTCTTGAGAGGCTTCTTAACGCCATCACTGAAAAAGGAAGCCGCATATTACGAAGACTGCAATTTAGTACCAATATTATTCCCCCAGGGAGCTCGGTCTTTTTTTTTCTCTCTCTCTCGCTTGAGGCAAACGTACCTACCTTAACATCATACCGGCATCCGGAGAGAAGCCACGAATACCAACAAAAGAAAAACATGTTTAAGATAGGAAAAAGACATAGCTGTTCATACTTAACATCGATATTCCGAGAAAATTCAAGTAATTCAGAAAAAAAATATATTTTGTTAAGTAATTATTAAAATTCCGAGCAAAACTCAGCACAAAATACGAACTTCGATGAGAAAAACCCCAAGTTAAAGTATATACTAATTTATGCCCTTTACGGACAAGAATTTATTTTATTTCTTCGGGGGCGGGGGAAGGTACGGGAGAGAGGCTGGGTTTAGTGAGTGTTTCTTACCGACTTTGGCAAACTTGGAACTTTCTCCTTTCTCTCGCTTTCCTTGCATCAGTCAACTGGCATTTTCTTTTGGATTAATCCTCTCGCTCTCTCTGTTCCTCCTATCGTCTCTCTCTTTTTTTTTAAATCACGCCTTAAATTTATAAGGGAATTATGTTGCCAGTTCCATCGGCCTCTGCAATGATATAAACTTAATAATAAATAATAACCTACGTAAATCAAGATTAAAGCGTCAACTAAAGAGTAAAATAAGCCGACGACGAGTATCAATCATGTCACTGTCAAGATATATACGTTGCTAAAGGTTAGAGAGAGAGAGAGAGAGAGAGAGAGAGAGAGAGAGAGAGATATTTCCTTTTGACTTTATGGTCGAAACTAAGAGATAATTACTTAAACACTGCAATGTTCTTAGCAGGTGAAACATCACAAGAGCTATCTGAAAAGATTAATGGAACTGCCTTTAAGCCATGTATTAAGACTGAACAAAATCGTGCTGAAGAAATCACGGATGCTGATGGCGAACAGATAACATTACAACCATGGTAAACTAACTTTGGGACTTTTATTTTTTACGCACTTTCGGCGACCAAAAACGAATAAAAACGTTGGCCTTTAACTCGCTCTAGATTCAGTTTGAAAAGTACTGGTCGATTTAAAAATAATCAAACCTACTGGCCATAGTCATCATCAATGAAAGCTAACAACAGAATAGACATCCTTCTCAAACGCAAGTCTCCAGGTGTCAAAATAAATACATATTGATACTGGAGTAATGCAGCAGGGTTATTTACATAGAGAAAATCAGGGTTATTAATACAAGAAAATCCTGGTTATTTATAAAAAAACCACAGCAACAGTTACGACTAGCTTTTGGTCATCCATTCAGAATACACCGCACGTGGTGGGTTACGTATAAATTAGCTCGGAAGTGAATTATCTGAACTTTCTCTAACGGTTAACGGTATATATATATATATAATGGAAAGAATTGCCCAATTAAATAATTACGTCCACAGATGATACACATTAGCTGCAGATCTCACAAAATTAAAAGAACTAACGTGAAGTACAACGATGATGAGTTAGGAGAATACTTCCCGACCAAATTAATTTCTTCTGCCTTGCCTAAATGAATCTGACTTATCATCGATAATTTGATAAGGCAGTGGCCTGGATAAGTTCTATGTGTGTCAGCATGTGGATTCCTTACGCTCCCGCAACTACATCGCTGCTGTTCATCCGTTAAATAAGTTGAGTATACCTTATTTTAACCAGACCACTGAGCTGATTAACAGTTCTCCTAGGGCTGGCCCGAAGGATTGGATTTATTTGACGTGGCTAAGAACCAACTGGTTACCTAGCAAGGGACGTACAGCTTATTGTGGAATCCGAAAAATGAATTTCTATCACCAGAAATAAATTCCTCTAATTCTTCATTGGCCGGTCGGAGAATCGAACGCGGGGCCAGCAGAGTGCTAGCTGAGAACGGTACCCACCTGTCCAATGAGGAACACTCATCGTCGGTAAATGAAATGGGGTAATGAATTACGGTTCCAACGCCTGAGAAGGATGGGTAAAGTTACCTTCTTCACCTTTTTTTTCTTAATCATGAACTTTTATCAAAATCGTACATACGTATTCACCTACACATACAGACTAGTAAAAATAAATATCAGCAAGTAAAAAATCAACAGGCACAATTTAAGTAGAAAATGAGCCGAAGTTTCTTCGGCGCAATCGAGTTTTCTGTACATCGTATAATCAAGGCCACCGAAAATAGATCTATCTTTCGGTGGTCTCGGTATAATGCTGTATGAGCCGCGGTCCACGAAACTTTAACCACGGCCCAGCGGTGGCATGGCCTATAGCGTTGCCAGACGCACAATATGGCTAACTTTAACCTTAAATAAAATCAAAACTACTGAGGCTAGAGGGCTGCAATTTGGTATGTTTGATGATCGGAGGGTGGATGATCAATATACCAATTTGCAGCCCTCTGGCCTCAGTAGTTTTTAAGATCTGAGGGCGGACAGACAAAGCCAGCACAGTAGTTTTCTTTTCAGAAAAATAAAAGGATAGACTGCCATGCAACAAAAACCACAGCTCATAAAGCACCTGCATTTCATGCGTGCATTCACCATGAAAGCGCCATCAGAAAAATCCACTAAGAGGAAAAAAAGGTAAACTCTATTTTGCATGGTTAAAACGGTTTCCCTCTTCTGTCGTGCATGAGAAGAAGCACGTCTCTATTTCCCCTTCCCCCCCCCCACCGACCCTCTCTTCTCAGTTAGATGACGCAACCTCATTCTCATGCGGTAAATTATCGTTAAAAGTGGGTAGTTATAAATCAGGTCTAAACTGTAGGACTTCCGCATATCGGCAGCTTGTCATCCGCTCTTAAATCCCGCTGTATTTCACAAATTGGATTAATCTAAGCTTCCCATAAATTTCCCCAACGGGTAATTTTCAATTTCTTCTCAACTTTTCATTTCCATGTTCTTCAATTAGAGCACATTCATTTCGCAGTTCGGTGTAATTTCCAATTTGACGAGATTTAGTGAAATGTGAAACCTATTAAATTGCGTCAGATCCGATGGAATACCGTTCGCACGGCCATTACGCCCAGAGTTATTAGCGACTGGACAGAACGTGATTTAATGATCAGTGAATGAAGTATTTTCCCACCCAATTCATAACATTACGACACAAAATTTATCGTCCTGCTGCAAACATTTATTGCCGAGGAGAATACTGCATCACAAAAGTTAAGATCGTCTAAAACAATCTTCAGATGAGTCAGCTCACTTCGCGAAAAGTGTCTCTATGCTAGACGAAAATGCTTGAACCAAAGGCGTTTGCCATTTCCAATAACATAATAATAATAATGAGAATGGTAATAACTGCGATGATGAGAAGGCAGTTATAACAACATTAACATGTCAAAAATACTGTTATACCCAAATCATACTTAAGCATATTTCATAAATATTTGCAGTTTAAATCTACAACATAGGCTCTATCCATTCCTCGATGCGTCTCCCCAAATCAAGAGGTTTGCTGAAACTACAGAAAAGTTTATTTAAATTCAAGTCAAAGTTCAAACTAATTACTCTTAAATTCTACTGTAAAGTTCAAGCTTCTTATTAACTTTACTGGGAAATTAAAACCAAGTTATCTTTCTGTCTACTAGGAAGGTTGAACTAACTTCAACGCAACTGTCAATGTGAACATTGGACAACTCCTTATAAAGAAACGGTTTTCAATTAAGCAATGTGAATCACATTTTACAAGTAACGTCATAAAAAATGAAAATACATTAGAGTAAATCCGTATAATGGGACTTGTCCTCAGTACTAGGCTATATCTGCAAATACATCAACCGACAACCGGATATTGAATTCCAGCCAGTACGACCATTCTTCATTACGGATACGTACGCACAATTACCTGTGAGAGATACTTCTATTCCGTGAAACAATTTTACCACTACAAATGTTAATGCCAAATTACTTCGTTGGTCTCACACGAATAGACTTTCCGTTTCCGTACTGCTGAAATTCATATTAAGAAACTCACGCCATCATGCTTATCAGATTACAGGAAATGAATATCTTCCATATTATCTCAGCGATGATTCACACGGTAAATCGCTAATAATAAATCATGATGAACAAATCTGAAATGGTTTAGAAATAAAAATCATTAAATATATATAAAAAAATGGCCGAAGCACAAATTCTCAACGAAATCAGCGTAGGTAACCCATTATCTTCAGTGAAGTTGCAATTCACTTCTAATTAATTCCACTTCCTTATTATCCTAAAAAAAACCTTCACCATGAACACAATAACGGCACTTGAGAAATGTATTCCTCTTAATCAGCCGACTTAAATATCATTATGAATAATAACAGAAAGTTTCAGATTTGCTACAAGGCAATAAATTAACGGGCATTTTCTTGCCATTTTCCATGAAGTCTTGGTTTTATTAAATGCCAACGTAGTCCTTCAGCCCATTTCTTCTTAGGGTAAATATGTGAAAAAAATTTATATATACATATATATATTATATATATACAGCATATAATATAATATAATATAATATATAATATAATATAATATATATCAGCCCCAAATATATGTTGCATCCAGAAGTTAAGATAAAACCAAATTTTTCAAGGACCCTCCCTACTACCCCACAGCCTTTGTTTTGTTTTTAATTTTCAGCTCAATAGCTTTTGTTCATTATACCTGAATCCTAAATGGTTGAAAAATTACCTACGTATTTCATGATAACTACTATGTCAAACTTCACCTCGATCGCCTAACAAAAGACAGAGAGAGAGAGAGAGAGAGAGAGAGAGAGAGAGAGAGAGAGAGAGAGAGAGAGAGACTGTCATAAATATCTTTCCTTCAGCTGCACCATTAACCAGTTTTAAGAAATTCGTAACCTCGTAATAACTCCCTTCTCAGAAAATTCCAACTACTTTTACAGAGCATCACCCACTCCCAACAAAATCCTTAATACTAAACAACCTCACAAAGGTAACAGAGGCTTGGTTCGGCCATGCCATTTTTAGTGACCAAAAATCAATCAGTCAATCGCTTGGTTCTCTTGAGACTCGACGGCGCTTGCCCCGTAAGCTACAAAGAACCTCACATAATTTTCCGCTGGGCTTCTCGGAAGGCGGAGTTGATCTCAAAAGGCGAACTTCGGTGCACGTAACCGTGCGACCCTACGGCGTAGGCAATTTCACCGTAACACAGGAGTGGGTGCTAAGGTAACTGTGACGTGAAAACTGCAATGAAATTAAGCCCTACAGTTCGAGAGGTGCTGTTAGTATGCGTGAGACATGAGAGAAAAATGTTAAATGTATTCATTTATTTATTCTTATTTATGTGACTACTGATCTGTTCATGTATGTATCTGTCTACTGTTTTATATTCATGTATGAAATTATTTGTGGTGATTTTTTTTTCTACTTTCCCTCCGTATTACTGTCCACCTCATCTCTTAGTAGAGAGAGAGAGAGAGAGAGAGAGAGAGAGAGAGAGAGAGAGAGAGAGAGAGAGAGAGAGCTTTTAATTCTGAGGAAGCTTGCTCAAAAAGTCGATGGCGGTAAATTTATGGCTTGTTCCGTACGGCTATGAGCACGATTAAAATAGCAGTGACAGAGCTAATCCTACATGAGAGCTTGTCTTTTAATACTGAAATGCCTCCGGTATGTTTTCACAATACCGATTAGGCGCTTACATTTTTATTCATTTTCCAAAAATGAACGGCGTGACACCCGTGCATTCTTTCCATAAGCCGTCAAATATGATGAGAAATTTCTACGATTCTTCAAAATATACGATACAAATGACCTTGTTTTGTCCCTTTGTTAAAAAATAAGCATCTAACGAAATAATATGCCGCAAATTCAACGGCAGATACATTTTATTAATAGCTAACAAAACGTAGATCCATCCACCTCACGGTTTATGGCCTTCCTCTATCCGAAATGTAACAATTGGGGTGCCTCTTGGTACTCTCAGAACCTACAGGAAACCTAACCCTTCTGGAGTCAACGGACTCGTCATCCTTTAGACTGACGATACGAGGAAAAGGGTGATCCCCTTTGATGTACTGTGCCTGTTGCCCGCCCAGTCTCCTCCGGCTCGGCAGTTTTACTATCAGGTTCGATACACGTTCCACTTGAGGTACTCCCTCGTAGGAACATTTCTACCAGGCTATTTCGAGTCCAGCGTCACACTACATTATTTTATAATCTAAAAGAATTCGGGCAAACCTTATCAAAATGTAACATAAAAAATTAAAAAAAAAGTTGTTCAAGGTATGCGTTTCAGTACTACTGCATTTTTTCAGCTACAGAAATTAGTTTCAAATTTGTCAAGCCTTATAACAACGCCAAGATCTGTCCATCCACCATGGTAAGTGTTCCTCGCATGCATAAAATTATTGCAGTCCCGTTGCTTACAAAACCTTCTGCCTTTTGTCTCGGTTTATCAAAATTTACTGTTCGTTTGGGTGTAAAAACCTCTCATGTAAACGCCAGGATAAAATCCCACAAAGAGACACTTTCCGGTATGGCTCCCTCTATCAGGGGGATAAAACCTGCAAGGATTTTCATAAAGAATGCGTCAAAAAAAGTAATAATCCCGTTACCTATACCATAATACACAAAGGTATTACACCTCCCTTTGCCATTTCGCTGTGGAGAACTTTAGTGAGAGTGCATATCGATTTATTTCCCTGCTCCTAACCTAACCACAGTAAGCGATCTTACATCACCAAAATAAAATGCATGAGTACCGTACTTTATAAATACAAACTGAAAAAAAGAAAGAAAAATTATATATATATATATAAATTTTTAAAAAGTATTTCAAATGCATGCAAAAAATAAAGCCACTTTGAAAAGCCACTTCTGGAAAATATCCAAATCAACCTGCGATAGCATTGCTCCAAGAAGGTTCGTTATGCCTAACGAAAACAAAGTAAAAAATCTCGTTGATGATAACAATAATGATCATGACGATGAAAACGATACAAATAAGGCAAGGGGGAGCTGTACCTCGAATAATGAGCAACGAAGGAACCACACAGAGGACAATAACGATGGCAATAAATACTTCCGGTCATCTAACAAATAGTTCTACAGTGAGTCCGGATGTCGTCTGGTGCTGGATGATTTTGATGGCCGGTACTGGTAGAGCGGTCGTGATGGTTATAAAGAAAAGAATAATAAAAAAAAAATTAACTTTACAGCGGCAGTTCACCAAAGGTTTTCATTTCTTAGCTGTTGTCAGTGACTGAACTCGGTGAACTAAGATATCTAGGAGTATTAATAAACAGCTCACCCTCAACCACTGAAAATGTATGTTCTACGGAGCCCCCTGAAACGACGGAAATGTTACCAAATTACATGAAATACAAAATGACAAAAGTAACAAAGACATTCGTGGGGATTTTATTTGAGGTCATACTTGCATAGATGTGAATATTAATTACTAACCGTTGTGGTACCGAGGTTATATGGTTAACTTAGCAAAATGTTAAAATGCAGAGTACACCGGATAAATCAAACTACAAATTACTGCATTTAGTATATATATTCCCACACAGACATACGTACATAAATACATGAATGCCACCCCCCAACACATTTATATATATATATATATATATATATATATATATATATATATATATATATATATATATATATATATGTTTTACATATTCACTAATCACAAATAGAAATGTTCCCTCAAAATATACACCCAAAGTCCAAAGAAAATAGGATACTAAATTCGACTTCTTATTTTTCCAAGTACCGCATATCGGGAATGTAAAGATAAATCATAAAATCGGAAGCGAAACAAAAAGGCGGAAGAGTAACAAGTGAAGAAGAGTACAGGAAGCCACGGATGAATGTTTCAAAACTCTCTCTCTCTCTCTCTCTCAAAATACCTCTGTCGTTCCCTGAGTGCTAAGGATCGTGACGGGATGCGTGTAGCTTCTAATCACTGTCCCCTGCCTTTTCCTCTCTCATCTAGCACTTTAAACACCATTTACGCACGCAAGACCTGAACGTCTACACCGGTAGATATCCAAGATTTTGAAGATGTAAGAGACTATAAAAATGAGGAGCTCATCCCACTTCCTGGGACACTGACCTGCCAGTTTCTGCTATGGCCAGGAATGCAAGGAAAGAAGGAAAAGGGAGAAAAGGAGGAAGTTCGTACTGTCACCTTTTGTGAGTCTCACTCATCTTCCGTTTGGTAAGAAAATTAGGCTTGAAAAATGTATTAGGGGTTCCATCTGATATTAAGTTATATTAAATAAAAATGTGGCATCGACTACTGTAATGTTTTTTTCTGGAGCCATCTCCTGCTGGGAGAAACAGCTTTATGAGGGACCTTTGGGTGGGTCCCTGACTAGCCATACAATAGATCTTAAGAAGTGCTTCCCTGGTAAGTTAAGAAATTGCTCCTTCTCCTTTTGGCTTTAGGACATAGAGTAGAGACCACTGGATTTGAGAAGGAGACCCTGTATTTGTAGAGACCACTGGATTTGGTAAGGAGACCCATGTATTGGGCCCTTACACCAGATACCATCGGTATTAAGAGCTATTTCACAGTACTGGTTCCCTTGGTTGAGAGAGGCAGGTCCAAGAAAGCTCCGAGTGGATGAGATGCGCTGCTAAAATGCTATGGTATTTCACGCTTCTGATCCTACTGAAAACTATGTCGTGCTGGCTGTCGTGGGAATGTCGTTTTCGTGTGAGAGTTCTTTACGAGTTGTGATGTTGTTGCCTTTCACAAATAAAAAGGGTCTATTTCTTCTCGACAGTGAACTGAACAATATATATGTATATACAGGACACCCTGTCCAATCCACCATCATCATGCAACACTGATATTCTTGTCAATGGAAGGTAATACCACTGCATCTGACAGCTGACTCTTACCCTGCAAGGAACTTCGTGCAGCAGGCAGCACGAAAGACAGTTTTCAATAGGTTCAGAAGCGTGAAATTCCATAGCCTCTGAGCGAGACATCCCAATATATCCTCATTTGTGATGGTATCCTTGCGTTGTCCCCTCTTTCCCCCGGGAAAACACTCCCAGTCCAGGGACCCAGTCCTGCGGGATAACCCCTAACCCCAATAATATCTGCTGAAGGACCCTATTCATGGAGAAATCCTATTCGCACCGATGGTATCTGTTGTAGGAACACAGGACAGGAGTGAGTTTTCCAACATCCAGTGGTTTCTATGGACTAGATCGAGAAGTAATTTCGACGCTTCCGACTGCCACGAATCCGTTATGGGGAAAGCACCCCTTACACCTACTGTACGGGGAGTTGGGGGACAAATTTCCATAAAGAGACTATCCTTAATAAAGAAAATCCCTGAAAGATACCAAGTCACTGTCAACAATGAAGGCTTATCCTTCTATTTCCATGAAAAAGATCTGCTAATCATTCTGTATGAATTGGTCAATCAAGGTCACGTCATGGAGAGGAGCTAACTAATAAGCCATCTCTCTCTCTCTCTCTCTCTCTCTCTCTCTCTCTCTCTCTCTCTCTCTCTCAAGTACATGAACCAGAAATAACAATATTCTGTAAATTGCAGGCTACATCAATTCAAATCAAATTAGTTCTGTTCGTAAAATAAAATAAAAAAAATGATAAATGACAAGATTCCAAACCCTGTGGAATTTGTTTAACTTTCTTACTAGTTTATCATCTTAAACATAACAACAAATTATATGAAAGCTCACAAATAATTCTACTTCAAAAAGGACGGCTCAAGAATATAATCAACTTAAGTTGATAAATTTGTCTAATACAATGCAACATTTGCTAGGACCTTTACTTATGAAAGACTGTATACATACAGCAAAATAAAACAATACATATAAAATGCAAAAGTAAAATGAACCGTTTACAGCATCAGCAGCAGTAGTAATAGCATGGCAATGATAACTACGATCTTGTCATAAAATCACTTCTTATTATCCTCAGAGCAATGGAGTCAGAGGTATGTAGTCCATTACATCCAAAAGGAGTCTTATTTGAATCTGCAGGATATTTTCGTAATGACTGCCAAATGCCTTGACATGGTCTGTTGAATAATCCTAACCACTTTCTCTCTCTCTCTCTCTCTCTCTCTCTCTCTCTCTCTCTCTCTCTCTCTCTCTCTCATTACCAATCGTCATCATGCACAGGGTTTTCTTAGATTATACACAATCCTCACGCGCTACTTGCCAGGATATTTACGTGATTTCTAACATTTTCCCAAATGTTCTAAGTCTCTGGTCGTAAACGTCGTTGTTCTCTTTATAGTTTTTTCCGCCGAGATATTTCCAAGATATTTAGTTCTTAGAAAAGCAAGTAATTTGAGTCTTTGTCACGGCTTAATTGTCCTTTCCCAAGCACCAAGATCAAAAACCACGCAACCCTCGGCCACGGCGCAATCAACTAAAATGGTTGACTGACCTAAGTATATTTGAAGTTCGGGAGAAAAGAAGGGAGTTGGTTGGCAAAGGCGCAAGAAAGCGATGCTAAAGCCACGAGATTTAGGGAGAGGCATCTGCAAACCCAATCGGCGATAAAACCACGGCAGCTTGGAAGGTCAGTGATGCGGTGGATGCGTGGTAAGGTAGATGTCCTTGTCAAGGTAAGCAGCTTTGAGAAGAAGCTCCTCCGGCCTCGTTAGGAGCTTCCCAGAAGAAGACATGACACCCCCCGCCACTGCCCCCTCACCCACAACCACGTCATGGTGTGTGGCCATTGCCCGACCGGGCGTCAGTCTCATTTGACATGATTTGTTGCGCCAAGATTCACCGTCATCCGAAACCCATCAAATGGGCTCCCGTGCCATTGCACATATCGTTTAGCGCTCAATCTTGGAGTCATCTTCGCAGCGAATCTTTCATCTTTCATAATGACTTCGAATGTTTTGCCATTGAAGAAACGTCACGGATCACAGCATCCGGATGCAATGAAGTGTCATAAAGAGAATCACAGACACCTGAATGCAAATGAAGATACGGCCAAAAAGGACGACACTTCGGATATATGACTATAATTTTCGTGGTGATTCCCAGCGGAAGTGGCTGGAGCTAATCGCTGATATAACCACAGGATATCACCAATCATGCGGATATGTTCCTTCCGAGGAGGTTAAATCATCTCGGTCCAAAGGGCCTATTCAGTCTTCAGATGGATACATGATCTGCATATGAAATTGTCCAAAGTGAATTCTGAAGTGCATTGGCCTCCCATTAGGCAATTACCAAAAGGAGATGTCATCTACTATCAGGATGGAGAAACATTTAGTTTTAAATCTTGTAATTATATGTGTTCGAACGTATATTCAACTACAGGTAACATCAAAACATTTATTCCAAAGAAATGAAACAGAATATAAATAAAATTGTCAATTATTAGGTTACATCACAGTTGATTGAAACGAATCTACCATTTCACAATAACGAAATGCAAAGGTATCTTTTTGACATAAAATCCCTTTACACCGTTTTCGCAACGCAAGAAGCACTAGAAAAATCTAATGATACATCCCTTTTCATCAAGTTACCCGTCAGGAACTCAAACAAACGTACTCATTTCCACCGATTGGTCGCAAGCTTTTTCTTTCCAAGGAGAAAACTGGATTGACTTACTTATCTATTACGAAAAGGAATGTGAATCAGAAGTCTGAAGATCAACCTTTACATCCTTCCATCACGCACAAAGTGCACATGCACACACACACACACACACACACACACACACACACACACACCAGAGAGTGACTGCTCTAACCACGACCAAATACGAAGACTTTTAATACCGGTTCCGTGACTGTTGGAAGGCCTTAATAACCCGGGGTGAATCACGACCCTATCAACAGAAGCAAAAGGTGGGTCTGGAGGTGGGGTGGGGTGGGGGGGGGGGGGTAGTGGTTGACTGGGAGTAGGGTGGGAAAATGTCATTAAGAGCAGAGAGTCTTCTCGCAAAAAGAAGGGTATCAGTTAGGGGGAATCTTGGCTATTCTGCGACAAAGATTGGCAAGAGATATTTCCTGTCTATTTTCTTTATCTTTCATTTGTTTCTTCCATATTCCAAAGATTTTCATCAATAACATCGCGAGATGACTGCGACAAAAAGGCGACCAAAACGTTTAACACCGGGAAAAACGTTCTGATGATCTCTAGAGCTTTCATTAGTTTCAATTACCAGCAATCTCTAAAGCTTTCATTAGTTTCAATTACTAGCAATCTCTAAAGTTTTCATTAGTTTCAATTACTATCGATCTCTAAAGGTTTCATTAGTTTCAATTACTAGCAATCTATAAAGCTTTCATTAGTTTCCATTACTATCGATCTCTAAAGCTTTCATTAGTTTCAATTACTAGCAATCTCTAAAGCTTTCATTAGTTTCAATTACTAGCAATCTCTAAAGCTTTCATTAGTTTCAATTACTAGTAATCTCTAAAGCTTTCATTAGTTTCAATTACTATCGATCTCTAAAGCTTTCATTAGTTTCAATTACTAAAGATCTCTAAAGCTTTCATTAGTTTCAATTACTATCGATCTCTAAAGCTTTCATTAGTTTCAATTACTAACGATCTCTAAAGCTTTTACTGGTTTCAATTACTAGCAGTCTCTAAAGGTTTCATTAGGTTCAATTACTATCGATCTCTAAAGCTTTCATTAGTTACAATTACTAACGATCTCTAAAGCTTTCATTAGTTTCAAACACTAACGATCTCTACAGCTTTCATTCGTTTCACTCAATGTTCCTAAGGGTACGTTCTTGAGAGAGAAAGAGAGATACTTTACCTCCCTTTGTAAGAGATTATTAGCAACGAACTACCTCATTTGCATCCTTTCAACTGGGTGGAAATTTTACCTGACAAGTTCATGGCTTTTTAGACAGCTTCCGTGCAAAAAATGCTCATTGCGAATGATAATAAATATAATCTAACAGTGGCTTTGGCACATCATCTGTATGGCATAATTACTCTAAAACAAACTGCATGGATTATACCCAAGCAATGCCCTATTGAAGAGTCACGTCTTCGCTTCAAGCGAAGCACGTAAGCACATTTCTTTCTGGGGCCAATGTTAGCAAAACAAATTGAAATCAAAAGCGAGATTTTCCACTGGCAAAAATAAAATAAACCGAGCCAGAAAACTACATTCAGAGGTCAGACGACCAAAATTTTAACGAGACACCTGTCACTATCATCAGCGCCCCAAGATATATCAACCACAGGACACACACACACACACATACACATACAAACGCACAAGGCAAACCCCACAAACCCTGCACAGTATTTCCCAACTGTAGGATAAAGACCACTCCTGACCTTTGATATATATCACTCCGAGCATTATGAAGCAATATTTCCACCTCTAGAGGAGACGAGGGTCATACTGACTAATGGACTGTGCTCCAAGCAAGCGTGACTTCGCCTCGAGACAGATGGCAGCCTGGACAGAGGAAGCTTCTGTTCGTCTTGACAGACGTCGTGAGGAGAGTACACAGGAAGCTGGTAATGACGCACGTCATTTCACAGGACGCGCAAATTGCCTCGGGTGCTTCTTCTTCTTCTTCCTTCTGCAAGGACACATCTCAAAACATCTTTTTACATTTTCTCTTCTGAAGAGCGATAGAACTCCGAAGGCGATAAAGCGCAATAATCAGCTAATTATGATGTGCAGCCATGTGCGTCACAACAGGAAGAGAACACTGAAAGTTTGCAGAAATCTCCCAATATGAAGCTCGGAGGCTTTAATTTCCGCTAAGTAAGGGTTCCGCGTCTGACAAATGCCAATTGCGAGCAACAAAGATAAATAAATTGCCCTTTGTCCAGCCACTGGGAACAGGCAATCACACTACACTCCAACGCGTAGACAAAACTCATCTCCTCAGGTATCCAGGTCCTACGATTGCCTTTCATCACGGGGTACCAGCTTAATCTATATATCATATAATATGCTTCATTATAATAGATATACATACTAGTCAACCAATATTAATGCCCCCAGACAAAACTATTTTATCATCACTCTCTAATTTTGATAATGCTTTCGGCTTGAAACAGAAAAATAGCAATATTAACTGTCGAAGAAACTAAACATTTTCACTATACTAGTAAAACTGAAAGAAGACACCAACATAGCCCCTTTTTTGGGGGTGATTCAACAAAGGATAAACAATCCTCTAGAATGAAAGCTCTAAATACTATTAGAAATAAGTAAGAGAACTCAAGCTGCAGCTGAAAGCCTTGAGATATGCAAATATAAATCGAAAAGGTTAAACGGCCAATGCTGCTTACTGATCTAAGGCGTTCTGAGATACAGATACAACTGAAGTTACGAAAAGATCGAATTCTTATTATTATTCAGAAGATGAACCCTATTCATGCGGAACAATCCCACAAGGACCACTGACTTGGAATTAAAGCTTCCAAAGAATATTGAGGTGTTCATTAGGAAGAAGTAAGAGAAGATAAAGGAAAATACAGAAAGAAGTGACCTCACTCATTAAAAACAAAAAATTAATTAATAAATATATATAAAAATATATTAAAATGCACAGAGAATAGTATTAACTTTTGAAATTCCAACAGCAAGACATCCTCAGTAGGGAGACTGTTCCACAGCCAAACGGTGTGAGGAATAAAGGACCTCTGGAACTGAGTATGGAGGCTATTACCAATAACATAAAAAATTATAAGTAAGTCTGGGAATGATTTATATATCACACCTCATAAGGAACAAAAAGCAAATAATACCGAAATGAAGTTCATTCGTTACCAAAAAAAAAAAAACCAACCAACTCTTGCCATTCTATTTCATTTCCATGATAAAACATTGCGCATCCAGTTCATATATAAACCACTTATAAGTGTTAACTGAAATGTAAAATCTATTAGGAACTTGTGACCTACTAGATTATATATATATATATATATATATATATATATATATATATATATATATATATATATATATATATATATATATATATATATATATATATACATACAGTACATAGGTATATATGTATGTATATATATGATATATATGTAATTCTAAAATTGCCTTACTAACCTCCTAAGTGTGCTTTTCCTATTTAACCTTCGACAAAGTCCAGCTTGTTTGTCTATTTATCTGGCAGGACTAAACAATACGTTATCTCCAGACTTTTACAAAAGTAAGGGACATTTTTTTTCCCTCAACCTTGGCGGAGGCTTGCTGTTTCCGAACGGTCTTGCAATTTTTATTCTTTTGTTGGTCGCAACGAGTCACGTCCAAACAGAAGCACAAGAAATTTACACTTCCTCTCCCTCTCACTTTACTGCGACAATAAATTTTGTGAATAAAGAGAAAAATAAAATCTGATGTTAAATGACGCGTTACCTTCGCCAGATAGAACGCATCGTGATCCACTTTTTGTTAATCTTTCTTATGAAGAGCTTTCATATATACGTACATATATGTATATGTGTGTGTATGTGTGTGCATATATATATGTATATATATACATATATATATATATATACAGTATATATATATATATATATATATATATATATATATATATATATATATATATATATATATATATATATATACATATATAATCTTCAACTGCTGTAACTTTTATACTGGCAGTGAAATTAAAGTAAATTGAGAGTATGAGGGGAAAAAACAAGCATTAAATGGAAAAATAAAATAAAAATGGGAGGTAGGCTAAGGTATAATTATGAAAAAACCAAGCAAGATTACGAGAAAAAAAAATATTACGTACGATTACGAGAAAAAACAAGTAAAAAACTTTTCTTAGATTATGAGAAAAACCAAGCAAAGAAAACCTTCACATATGATTATGAAAAAAGCAAAAAAAAAAGAGGAAAAATGTGTACCTTGAAGTTTTCCCACAGTATTACCTAAAGTCTCATTTACTATATACGTGCAAAACAAGAGAATTTACGACCAATTCTACTGATGCTAGGAGAGAGAGAGAGAGAGAGAGAGAGAGAGAGAGAGAGAGAGAGAGAGAGAGAGAGAGAGAGAGAGAGAAAATGGTATTTTTTAAGTTTTCCTCCATATAATTTATTTTCAAATAAAATCCTCAATTTTCAGCATTACCAGACAGATTTCCTCAGGAGAAATCACAAAATTAACACCATAAGAAAAAAAATCTCAAAAAAAAAAAAATCTTTCGCTTATTCACAAGATGATGTTATTCCCATTACACTTAAAATACGTATATTCTTCTTGTCCGTTAAGCTTATCAGCATGTATGTATGTATGTACATATGTATGTGTAAACATATATATATATATATATATATATATATATATATATATATATATATATATATATATATATATATATATATATATATATATATAAATTTCTGACTCGCATCAGGATCAACCCAGTTCTTTCAACTGAAAGGCAAGGGCGCTACCCACTAGGCCATTGTCCGAAATTTATTTGTGTTTCACACGTGATTGTGTGTTGATTATTTCTATATATATATATATATATATATATATATATATATATATATATATATATATATATAAAAGATAGATAGATTGATAGACAGATACGGCGATAGATAGATATTAACGTTTTATTGATAAAGAGCCAGAAAATATTAAGTTTTCAATGCCTTAAGTTTCGAGAAGGCATAATATGAATTCTCGCTTTGCGCCCGCCTTCATATTATGCGATGTCACGTTACCCTTCAGGTATAACGCTATAAATTCCACTCTTGCTAATTGGGATGAGAATCCATCCCGAAATTTGAGATTATTTACCTAACAAATCTCTTGTATTTTTGTTTCACGAAATGGATAAGAGATTGAAAGTAGTATATATATATATATATATATATATATATATATATATATATATATATATATATATATATATATATATATATATATAGCCTATATATATAATGTATATATATAATATACGGCAGAAAAAATATATCAATATTGACCATGTTACATCACATCGAACTCTACAACATTAACCACCTTTCTTTTCTAAACCCTCTCCAAAATAGGCTACTTGATTTTAAAGCGAATGTTCAAAGCAGTTTAATATCCAGGTATTTGGAGAAAGAAAGAAATTCGTCGAATGTAATTTACGCTAAAACGTCTTTTACTCAAAAATTCTTTCTAAACAGCCTGGGCTCCATTCATCCCCCTTTCGAACCGTTTCATTCATTCATGAATATTCAAGAGGTTTGGCTCACTGTAACTGTACCAGAGACTGATTCACAAACACGCCCATCCTGTAATTAGTCTTACGTAATAGAGGAACAGTCTTTATTAAGTAATGATCTGGAAAACTTAATGTCCTTAACTAGCCCAGGCCTGATGGAAATAAGATATAAAAAGAGAAACAATCTGAAAATTAGGGCTAAACTCCGAAGGTTAGAGATGGGTCTTTTCTTGAAAACAAATCCTACGTCATGGACAAACGAAAGTTGGGTAAGAATTCCGAAGCACGATACATTAAAAGTGACAAAATATTAGCGGCTCTTTTCCACAGAATTCCTTACCACCTCTCTTTACGTCGTGTCTCGGAGTGGGATAATATATAAAAACAATGACAAAGAAAGGGTAAAAAAAAAAAAAAAAAAAAAAAGTTGGATACAGTTTTTCAAGAAAATGAGACCAAACGCCAAATCCGATCACTGGCAGAGGAGTCCTTCTTGCTCTTCCGCGAGAGTCCTACAAAGAAGCAACAGGAAGCTCTTTTTCTGGTCCACAGATCTCACTTCCGAGCGACAGGCGGTTCAACGTTCCTCGGGCTGGTTAAATCTAACAAACATTGTTTTCTGTTAGACAGACAAGTCTTCGTTAATACTATTCCCACAAATCAACTTGGGGAGAGAGAGAGAGAGAGAGAGAGAGAGAGAGAGAGAGAGAGAGAGAGAGAGAGAGAGAGAGAGAGAGAATTATCGACACTTTAATACTTTACTAGTAAACAAAACATTTTATTAATAATTTTTGTATATCTATTCTACTCATACCTGATAAAAACTACCTGATAAAAACGGAGAGAGAGAGAGAGAGAGAGAGAGAGAGAGAGAGAGAGAGAGAGAGAGAGAGATACTTTAATACTTTCTAATAAACAGAACGTTTTATTAATTATTTCTGTATATCTGTTCTACTCACACCTGCTATAAACAGAGAGAGAGAGAGAGAGAGAGAGAGAGAGAGAGAGAGAGAGAGAGAGAGAGAGAGAGAGAATAATCGACACTTTAATACTTTCTAATAAACGACAAAGTTTTATTAATCATTTTTGTATATCTGTTCTACTCACACCTACTAAAAACAGAGAGAGAGAGAGAGAGAGAGAGAGAGAGAGAGAGAGAGAGAGAGAGAGAGAGAGAGAGAGAGAGAGAGAGAGAAACGCAACACAAAAGGGGAGGGTGAAGACAACGATCGAACACATAAAACAATACAACTTTTATATCATACAGACAACATAAATTATTTCCCATTTTATATTGCACTTCAACCAAGTAAAGTACCTACGCACACGCACACGCACACGCGCACACACACACACACAAGAAATTCAACTCTAGTACCTCAATTCCCCCCCCCCCCAAATAACCTAAATGAGGCACATACAGATCACTTCCTTCCTACGATTATACCGCTCCACACTCGCGACACATATCTGCCCCCATCGACGCCTAACCCGCGATTTTCTGGGCCATACATGTCTGCTCACCTTTTTAAAAAAAAAAACGGGCCATACCTGATTCTTCAGAGCTCATAGCTTTCTGTAATTGTAATTCCTTAACTCGAATCATCTGCTATCTAGGGCGGGGGATTGCCGAGTCTGGAAAATAGCATAGCATTAGCTTCACTTAGCGGCCCAACTCCCTGATGGATGATGCGGGAGAAACCTAGTTTATATTTTCTTAATATGTGTGTTTCAAGAATTGTATTTCTTTGTATAACAAGTGGTGCAATTCTATGGAAAAAAATATCAGCTGTATCTTGTGCTTCATTAACCCACCTGTTATTTCACTGTAAGCAAAATTAATTGCTAAACTAAATTACAGATTGGATCTCGTTTGGCAACACAATTTAAGGAATAACATTAGCAAAGCACCCGGCAAATAAGCAAACAACAGTGAACGATATTCATTATTCATATATGATATGACCCGTGATAACTCTTTAATAAATACACATGTAAACGATCTCAGTAACGAAACAATGGAACGAAAACAAAATAGCTTGATGAATCGAGTTAAGATAACCAAACAGGTTATTACTGCGTTCTCACGAAAATCGACCACTTACCACCTAAGAGACGGCATCGACAACGATTTGTCGTCGAAGAGTCGACATCAATCCGCAGTTACTGACACCAGTGAACCGAGACTTTCCTTAAAATGGAATCATCGCTAAAATTAGGCCGTGTCTGGAACATCGTGGTCGACGGACCAAGAGAAATAGGACAGTGTTTCCCAACTGGGAGGTTTCTCCTCTTCGCGTCAATGGAAGAGAAGATGGCACTCAGAGAGAGAGAGAGAGAGAGAGAGAGAGAGAGAGAGAGAGAGAGAGAGAGAGAGAGAGTTTCCAGAACGGTTACCGAAAATACCGTAGGAATGTATCGGTTACTTCAAACTTTCTTAAAAAGTAAGGTGCATCCGTTTTTTCAACTTCCGCAGAAATATACTTGGGAATACAATTTGCCTAATTGATTCTCCTTGTCAAAATATAACAATATCTAATCGCTTTCACGTGTGACGTACGCTTACCGTGACTGACAACTAAATATCCGTTGCATATATACATATATCACATGGATTAGTAGCTTAATGCTGACCTGCATACTGAAGGGCGAGATGGGTTTCTTAAAGAAAGTTCCTTAATGGTAAGTGTAGCAACTTGGTAATCATTAAATGACAGAACCGTTCTCCGGACTCTAGACTCCAGGTGCCTGATCGAGGCAACACGGCGACCATACACTCACACAACTCTCATTTAATTGTCAAATACGCCATCAAAGCATATATCAATAGTATGTTCAAGTCGACGACATTCAATTACATGTCCCCAGAATGTTTTATATATACACACAACTGCCATGTTGTCTCCGGATGTACACGACTACTGGAATACAAAAAGTGAATCATACTGTAAGTACAAACCTGAATTAATGCTCGTTCATATGTTTTGCAAAAAAAATGTATTTTAGATTTTATTTCATTTTCATTTCATGGATCGCTTAGTACACTTTTATACATAAATTTACCTTCCACTCTGAGAAAGGTACTCACGCAACATTATCCCCACTTCTCGGCCTGTCTTTCAAGTTAAGAGGCAACAAAAACTGCCACTCTTGACAACATGGGAAGAAGAAGACCCGTCTAACGGCTCACAACCACAGTGATGTGAGTTTGAGTGCCAATCCGTGCATTCATAAAATATGTTAAATGGCGCTCTAGTGATAAAAAACGCAAAGGCTGCAAGGGGGGGCTACTTAAAAAACATGAAAGTTCGTTCATCCTTCTCGTTCCCACCATTACGGAGGCGTAATCACAACCAGGATAACACTTCTGAAATCTCATTACAGCGTCCCGCTACGTCTCTCAAAATTTCAATTATACATGGGCAGTTTTTTTTTTTTTTTTTTTTTTTGGGGAGGGGGGGCGGGGCGTTTCCTAACCGCTGAAGTTCACCTGTTTGAGCCTCAGCTTCGTGTCGTACATTTTAGTAACCCTGAAGGGAGAAGTTCACGTCACTGAAAATGCTCAAATTGGCATTTACAAGTGTGTGTGTGTGTGTGTGTGTGTGTGTGTGTGTGTGTGTGTGTGTGTGTGTGTGTGTGTGTGTGTGCAGATCAAGTGAGGCTTTATGCCAGCATGGGCTCTTGATCCTTGAGCAGCCCAAGACGCCACTGACATTATAAACTCTAGTCCTTATTTCACGTCATGCACTGTAGAATACCCGACAAGGAAAGATGGACAGGAAACCAACAAAGAGGTGTTGTTTTGTTTTGCGATTCCGCCCCCGTTCGTCGACTGTTCTTGGCTTTTAAATAACAATTAGCCGCAGGGCGTACGCAAATGTAAGTGGGTCGTGGGCGTTAGACGTGAGGAAGAGAACAATTATCCATAGCAGAATTTCAAAGTACATTTCTTTCATCTTCGCAGTGAATGGTTTTACTCCAGATCCCGCCCTTTCACCCGCGGCTCCGAACACTTCTACCTGTGTTTTATGAAGAAATTGCATAATTATCACGTTCAAAGAGCAATTACGTGCAACTGCAAGTCACGATTACGGCTCGCTTATAATGTTTTCAAGGAATGAACGCTGAATCTATCCACAGTAGGAGCCTTACCGTAGGCTGAACTGGATTTATAGTTGCAGTGAATTTTTCTTCTATTTACAAAGGTCACAGATTCCTTTCTTCGTGTACTGAGGCTTACTGAGGAACAGAACTCCCAACATTTTTAGCTTTAGGCGTTACAAAACAGGGAAAACAGCAGACAAGCAAATTTATATTTAAATATGCAATGAAGTTTAACAGAAAAATAGGCTCTCATGTAGGAAAGCCTAATTCCTCTCAAGAAAGGTAGGAGCAACATAAAGCCTGCGACATCATCGTGCTTTTTATGAGATATGGCAGACAGAGGAGGAAGACTTAATTAATATAATAAGTTAATTCTCTGCACAACAGAGACATCTCGTGGTAAACTTGACTGCAGAAAATTTGTTCTCAACCAAAGAACAGAGAGAACTGCTACAATATGTTCTAGCATTTAAAAGTCCCGGAAAAAATAAAAATGGTCGTTCTTAATTTAAAATATATAAAAAAAAAATATATCAAACAGAAAATTCCTTTTAAATAAATGTCCTAAAGTTTCGGCAGAATATCATGATGAGTAACTGCTTGATACTGACATATCATTTATTACATGCTCAAGCGACCCTCCATTTACTGAATACAATACGTATTATGACAGCCCGTCTTTTTATAACATCTTGAATTTTCTTTCATTTATTGCAGACAAAGTGTGCAACAGACCCTGGACGTTTGAGAGAGTTCCTAACAAGATGATCAGAGGTCTCGACAACGCTCTCATCTTCACATCCACCAAAGAGGCCTGCCTGGCATCTTGTCTCAACGAGGTAGGAGAATAACGAGTTCCTATTTACTTTTCCCCTCTGGGCGTATTATTCAAGCACGAAGCCTACACTAGTTAAGTAATTTCTCCCACTGCAAAATCCTTTCGATCTCCCTTCCATCAATTACTTTTACGACCACGTTCAGAAGCAAATCTTGAAAGCTTCGTAAAACGTTCACACAAAAGATCAATTGGTAATTTGTAATCTTTTTATTTAATTTGGTTTCCTTGTGCTTGCTCGTGTTTAAATGGTAAAGAAATCTGCTAAACTCCTCAAAAACAATGTGCCATTTAATTTGGTCTCCTTGTGCTTGCTCGTGCTTAAATGGTAAAGAAATCTGCTAAACTCCTCAAAAACAATGTGCCATTTAATTTGGTCTCCTTTGTGCTGCTCGTGCCCATGGTAAAGAAATCTGCTAAACTCCTCAAAAACAATGTGCCATTTAATTTGGTCTCCTTGTGCTTGCTCGTGCTTAAATGGTAAAGAAATCTGCTAAACTCCTCAAAAACAATGTACCATTTAATCTGGTCTCCTTGTGCTTGCTCGTGCTCAAATGGTCAAGAAATCTGCTAAACTCCTCAAAAACAATGTACCAGAATCAAGTGAAATGCCTGGAACGAAATCGTATTTCCACTTCCCCTCGAAGGCCCAGCCATCTTGAAAAGTGGTTACAGTATTTCAGTATTAACCGAGATCTTTGTTTCTCTCACACAGCGACGTTTCATTTGCCGCAGTGCCGAATACAACTACGTGACCCTCCAGTGCCACCTGAGCGAGCACGACCGCCGCTCTGTGACAGAAACTGTGGAAATGGTCGACGTCCAGGGAGTCGATTTCTTCGAGAACCTCTGTCTTGGATGTAAGTTGTTACTCACAGTGGAAAAGTGGGTAGTAAGTACTAATGCATTATGTGTAAAAGTAACTCTCATACCTACGTACACACAAACATTAGCTACTATCATGGTTTAGGATACGATCTACAGACACAGGGAATGCTAAGAATCCTAACTTTGATACTTTCATATGGGAATACCAGTCCTGGATTTTATGAATTACATACGAAAAAATAACATACTAAATAAGCAGAAATCTTCCTCTTTGCTGTTCGGTATGATTAAACATCTAAAAAAAAAAAAAAAAATCCATCCTCATATGTTTCGGACACAAATCCTTCCATATGGGAGAATCTCACTTTGAAGTTATGAATTACAAGCGAAAAAATAACATACTAAATACACAAGAATCTTCCTCTTTGCTGCTCGGTATGATTAATTATCTCAAGAAAAAACACTTATATAAATTCTATCCTCAAATTTTCCCGACATGAACCTTCCATATGGGAATCTGTCTTGGAAGTTATGAATTGTAGACGAAAAATTAACATACTAAATATACAGGAATCTTCCTCCTTGCTGTTTGGTATGATTAAGAATCTAAAGAGAAAAACATACTTAAATTCCAACCTCATACATTTCGGACATGAACCTTCCATATGGGAATCTCGGTCTTGGAAGTTATTAATTACAGACGGAAAAATAAAATACTAAATAAACACGAATCTTCCTCCTTGCTATCTGATACAATTAAACACCTAAAAAACCTCAAATTCCATTCCCAAATGTTCCGGTCACAAACCCAATTAAATAAATAAGGTGCTGAGAACAAGATGCCCGAGACAAGAGAAGTTCAGACTTCCTGAGAGCAGTGTTCGACAGCATCTCCATCAACTTGCCCGAGATGGAACTAAACTTCGGGAAGATAATGGGCGTATCTAAACAGGTTCTTCTGTCGTAACTACGACTGGATTCTCACGCAACCCGCTGTTTTCGTCAGAGCTGTCACCAGGGATGTCTGCTACTTAGCTGCCATTTTATCACCTAAACCTAACTCATGAAATGATGAATTAGTGATGCACGAATGTAGAGAATTAATTAACAGCTGTTACCAATTATCTATAACTAATCACAACTAATTTACAATTTACTCTTCGTATGGAAAAGAAATTTTTTTTCTATCGATTCGCTTTCCAACAGCTACTGTAAATGCCATTATAAAAACGTCCATTGCTGTTGTTATATTGCTAATGTTACATTTAAAACGAAGCTATTACAGTTACGAGAAACAGATGATTACAACAAAACCCGTAAGAACACCATTTGAACAAAGTCGATATAATCTTAAACTAATTTCGGCTCCTGTCAACAACCTAATTACCTGAAATAAACTGAAGTCCCGGAACGGTAATTACGATCATTATTCGGAGTACTGATTGCGCTCATTATTTCCGTCACGGTAATCACATCAATCTGACAGTAAAAGTCCACACTATAGATGATGGCAAAACGCCCGAACGGGAAAACACACAGATCACCCACTTACGAAAGAAAAAGAGAAATGAAGAAATATAAAATAAAAATAAAAAAAAAAAGCTAATACCGAATGCGGACTTAACGGACTCGCACTTTCTCTATCTTGGAAGAATCTTTCGGCCCGTGATATCGCCTCAGGAAGGATGACAAGCCACTTGAGAAGTCGTCCTCCGGGGGTGGCGATTGCTGTCTGAACGTGTCCGTCGAGGAGCGTTCCACCTTCTAAAGCTCATGATTCTGTTGCGAATACGGGAGCATTCGGGGTTGTAATTGTGTGCACCGCAGCACTAGCGGATCCAGGGGTGGGGGGCCTCGGCATGTGGCCCCCCCTTGAAAAATAATGATAAAATAATAATATTGAAGATTTAGATAACATACATAAATTTAAAAATGGGGAAAAATTTTTAAAAATCGATTAAAGAATATATATATATATATATATATATATATATATATATATATATATATATATATATATATATATATATATTGTATATATATTATGTATAATATGAGAGTTGGTGGCGCCCCCACATGACATTTTTCTGGATCCGCTAGTGTGTGCACGTATAAGTTTTCTTCTCTAATTCTCTCTTACTGCTGGAGTCGAAAAATTAAAATACACTGACTTTTCTTTATTCTAGTATTCTCCTCTCTCTCTCTCTCTCTCTCTCTCTCCTCTCTCTCTCTCTCTCTCTCACTCTCTCTCTCTCTACTCCACTGCTGCTGCGACAACTCATTCACAATCACTTCAATGTCACTTTCCTAAGAGACACCTGAAAGGAATCCTTGTCCCTCTTAGATTGGAATCATATAAGCATGTTTCTGCCTTTTTTTTTTTATCATCTTCCAGCTAAACTTCGCACCAAACAGCCATTATTAAACGCCAGTGTGATATCAGTTTTCAAGATTTTGTAAAATAAATATGACTGTCATGCGAGACTTGAATTCTACAAAACTAAATTTAAAAAAAAAAATGCAGGTCCAAATTCTAGCAACAACATCCAAAATTCTTCATACTTCGTGATCCGTTTCTCGCCTTCTGAAACTAGAGACAGGCTCAGCAGAGACGGACAGTCCAACGTGGCAGTTTTCTAGGCTAAAAAGATCATTATTGTAGACACTAAAAGCTCGACTTGGTCAGGTTGCCAATTTAGGGACGAGATCGGTCCCACTATTACGCGAGAGACGCCTGTTCTAACGGGGGAAAGACTTTTTTTTTTTGGTGCTCGTCGCGTCTCCTGCTTTTTGCATGGCTGACGAACAATTGACTGTAATCAAATTTTTCTCCCTCTCGTGACCGCGCCGTCTTAATTTCCGCCCCCGGTTTTCGTGACGAGACACATTTGACGAAAACTTGTGCTTACAAACGCCATGTCGACTGGACGAAATGATTTTCGGCAGGTGACACATGTCATCTAAGTAATCTAAGTAATCTTCCCATGAAATCACCTGCAGGGAGGGAATACCATGACAAATCAAAAAGAGAAGAGGCCTCTTTGTTAAACAGGGAAGGAAATCAAAAGCATCCATGTTTTACTTCTCAGTGAACATTTCCAATTGCCTTTGCAGTGACAGCTAGAGTTGTTCGAATGATAACTGCAGCGCATCACTTTAAAAGGCGCATTTCACGTTACATTTCATCACTCTGAGATGGCTAAAAGAGAAAAATCTTCTTCCTTTGCAGCCTCAGAATCTTGCCAGGGAGAGCGCGATTACATTGAGCCCCAGTTCGGAGTGCCAGTGGACAGAGTGTCACACTACGTAGATATGCACTATTACGTTGATAAGGAACTCATGGTAAGTATAATATTATTTGGTACCGAGCAAAAAAAAATTAATAAGGAAAAGATGTCAAGATAACCGAATGCAGATTGTCACGCACGTGTTAGTGAATTACTTTTCCCAGTGATTTTTTTTTTATTTTGTTTAAAATAAGAATACTTCATGATGCTGATATTTTTATTAAATATATCTACTGCATAGATCTCTGCGTGGTATCTAAATATAGAAGGTATAAACTAACGATAGACCAAAAATAATTATCGATTGTTACTATGATTTAGGGGTTCATACTAGGTGAAAAGGAATGCAAAACGCCTAATTCCCCATGAAAATTTCTTTTAATCATACTGGAGAATCGCAATACCAGTACCTTACAAAGTTATTTCAACAAGAACTAAAAAGTTGTTGAACCTCAGACATTAAAAAAAAACTGCCAATGTCATTATTATATTCAATAGCGAATGACATAAAGAAACACACGTTACTCAAGAAAACTATAAACTGAAATTGACAAAGAAGTGGGACAAGCCTGTTGATCAAAATGTGGACAGATCAGAGGTCCTCCAAAAATAACGGTTATGACAACAAACGACACGAAATATCAATAAAAACATAATAAAGGTTGAATGTCTCAAAACTTCCACATTCAGTTAATAAGACCCAAATACTCCCCTTGCATTCGTAAAGGCCAACAGCGACGCAGCTTGCAAGAGAGCGTGTGAGATCGAAAACGAGTTCCTCTGCAGGTCCTTCCTCTACAAGGGTCCCCCGACGGGAAACTCCTACAATTGCCAGCTCTTCCACCTCGACCACTACACGCTACCCGACGGCCCATCTACATTCCTCTCTACGGACAGGTAAAGATGAAACGCAGTTTCAGTACGTGGAACGGTAAATATTCGATAATCCACGATTACAAAACTAATGATATTACTGCGCAAAGTTTAGACTTGTTTTGTACTTTTCTTCGAGTGATGGTCTTGAGATCTCTAACTAAATCATTTACTCTCTATCGCAATATGTAATCCATTCCATTAAATATGACAGGTCGTAGGTAGATCATAAAAATAAACATCAAGTTTGATTCCCGTCTAAGCCCAGTTTCATTTACAACATTCACAGGACTAGAATAAGGAAATAAATCAGAATTTTAACAGCAGAAATTTTAATTTCTCACATTTTGCATTTCCCACAGACCACTCCTGGACAACGGTGAACGCACTGGCACCTACTACGAGAATGCCTGCAAGAGTGAGTACTTCAATATCCCTGTAATATCAACACCAACTTACCAATAAAAAAAGGATAAACAAGAATGTTTTCCTGCAATGACTTGTAGTTCAATTAGCAGTAGTCTGAATATCGACTGCATGTAAGTTATTCAGCATGTATAACAAACTTCAGTGCAGTTTGAGAAATAATTCACAAGTGCTATGAATGCTAAATTTCAATATAGTTAGCCATGTAGCTTTAGTATTGTAAATCATTATGCATATAATACGACAACAGATGCAAATAATTAGTAAGAGCTTACAATATTTAATGCACCAGATAGAGTTGATTTTAGAGGGATCACACACACAGCCTATTGTATGCAGTTACACAACCTGCTTTGTATTGCACAAACTTGTAGATAAATTCCTGCAGTTCAAAACAAGTTACAGGAAATTTGAGTGTATTTACATTCTACAGTCACCGATAATAATCCGACACAAATCGCTGATTAAGAGCTACAGCATTTGTCATAATGCAAGTACTTAATCTTTAGACTTGAAAACAATGACAGACAACGCCACCTCACTTTAATTCTCAAATGACAAACAACTCCGTCTAACTTGCATTCTCCTTTGACAGACAAATCTAACTTGAATTCTCTTCAAATGGTATCCTCAGGACTACTTTCTCCTCGTCATAACATATTTTTACTAACATATAAGTAAAAGAACTTCATTTCCTATAAGCTTTCCTATCATTTCTCTAAATATTTTTCCCTGTGTTCGTCTACAGATTTAGCAACACCTGAACTTGCACTGCACTAACCACATAAGATGTTTTCTCTTTATTCTGGAAAACTTAGAACAACACTACAAGTCCAACACGTCCATGACAAACTCTACCCTCTATTTCTCTTTATGAAACCTGCCAAATATTCTATCAGTACGATCTAAGTTTACCTCCAGAGGCTTTTGGGAACTACTGAATGTTACACCATACATTCGAGGCTGATGAAAATGCACAACCATACTGACAAAAGGCCCTTTCTATCACTATGCTAACTGTCAACACCACTTCATGTTTCCTAAACTATTAGTTAATTTAACTTGGCACTGATAATGCACTTGTGCTCTTTAACTTCCTAAAATCTGTACCTGTGTTTGCCTTGTATTCCACAAATTTACTAACCATACTAACCACATCTGCATGGAATTGCTTGTTTCAGAATCATAACAGAAGACACATAAATAAGTAATAAAAAATACTTTCCAAAAACCACCAGACAACCACATTCTTTGACTGCCCTCCACTGACCATTCCCTTTGACCTCACATGACCTTGCAGACTCGAGGGATAATATGATCTGTAAGCAGGTGACCACCAGAGACAATCGATATATAACTCAGATCATGTGTTTTGACAAGGCATCCATCTCACGCCAAGTCAACATCGAGGGAGTTGAGATGCTCGGTAAGACTTCGGACTGAATCCCTCAATGGCTGATGTATCTATCACTCGGAAGACTCATTATTTCCTTTGTGGCTGGTAGGCTCGGTTGAGACTTGGGAGCAACTCCTCTTGGCAAAATACTCTGGCTCTTCGTCTGTTCAGGCGGCTGAAAAACGAATCACTCTTTCTTTATCTTGGCTACCTATTGTCATGTCACATCCTTGATTACTGTTGATATATGGTTCAAGCTACGACTTTCAAGGCAAATGGAATTTCAGCTTTTTTGGTTCTCCATAAGTTATCAAAGACTGATTAGCAGGAACTATCAATCCGACGACTTTGACGGTGCTGTGTGTAAATCATATCTAGTTACTTTCCTCTTGCAAAATTCTTCATTACCTGGACTTCTAAAGGAACTCTTGACAGAAAACGGACTACTCTTGTTAAAAAAGTAACCAAAATCTTTTTCTTCATCTTAGAGTGTATTTCATATGCTGTGGATCCCTACTTCGGTACCTGTAACTTCCATACGCTGCTAGTAACGGCATTTTTATCTGAACACTAAATTTCCCATATCAGTAGCATTCCTTTTGCATGCATGACTGTCATACAACTACCACTGTGAAGCGCACCAAAAAATGACAAGTGGAAAATAGTAGGATAAGAATTGAGCCGACTATCCTTAGAAACAAACAAAAGATGGGTTACTTTTGGCTAATTTCACATCAGAATTTGAAAGTTTGGCGTAGTTTACAAATCTGATTCTTGAAATACATTAGAAAACAATTCGCAGTTCTCCAGCGCACAAATTACCTTTACAAGGCAAAAGGCATTCTAGCAATAATCGACCAGGGCACAAAAAGTAGGTACATTGCTAATTCAAAGCTAAATTTCTATGTGGTTTCTCATATTACCTTTATCTTATTATAAAAAGGATACAATGGCATCAAGATTCATTGAATTTTCGGACAATGAAACAACTGTGATGACAAAAATAGGCAAAAAAACAAAACACCTAACAACTTTTCCCCATTTTTTCCCTTACTTTGCAATCACTTACGTTACTGAAAAAGCCTGGTCATTAAGTGCAACAGTCCCACAACAGTATTTCTCTGCAAAACCTGCTATGTCAATGAAGTTTAAATAACATTTCCCTCATCTCTAACGAAATGCTTCTACCCAAGCCACTGAAAAACCTGATGTTCTGTTTAATTTTCGCCGAAATACCATCACGTCTGCTCAAGGAAAAACTCGGTCCCTCCACACCACTTGTTAATTCACCAAAGTTCTAAAAATTTCCTCCTTTTGCGAAGCAGCGCTTCATAAAAGGAGGACTTCCTCTCCTCCCCCACAGCAGTCCCACTAGCCCTTTTTTGACGTGCCCACGTTAACCTCTGTGAAAGCACAGTCGAATGAAAGCGAACCTTTGAAAGATTTGAAAATGATTTACTCTTGATTGCACAGCTAAAATCCCTATGAAATCTAAAGCATTCAAAAAGGTTAAATCCAACAAAATTTTATTAATAATTTAAGATGATAAATATGGGACTTCGTAAAACTGTATGTAACGCGTTAGCCTGTTTTTATTTTACAGGTGAATTCAAAGTAAAAATCGATAAAAAAAAAATAGAACTGCTTTCTCAGGTTACTGAACGGCTGAATTCCCATTCTACTTAGAGCAATTATTCATATTTCAGTTGCATAAAGGTCTATTGACTCCACATAATTACAATTAATACAAAAATGACAGAATCATGCGTCAACAGGTGTCATTCTTCAGTGAAACGTACTCATTTTTACTTGACCATCATGCACAGGTATTTCAAAAGATCTAGTGAGGAATCGGCTATCAGAACGGCTGGTGGTTTCATAGCAAAACAATAATGAAACAACACAGTGCACGAGAGACCTGTGTTCGGATAGCCATCTGCGAGATTTGAAGCAAAATGCCACGTCATGTCAACCTACCCAAACGTTTTTCTTCCCTCTCCAATATCCAAGCACTTTTCACTGTCCAGTTCTGTACATAGACTTCCAGTGACTGCTTTGAGCGTTATTGATCAACCGAACTAGACTGTTTTCATTCAATCAAAACCATTTTGAGTGCTGTTCTTGCATGTGCCATGGGCAGGTTTAAAAGTGCAGTGCATGATACAAAGCATGATGAGTTTATGGTGAACATGTATGTATGCATGTATGTATAAATAAAAAAAAACATATATGTATATATATATGACATAACGAAATGCATGTAAGAATATAACATATGTAATCTATTTTTAATATTTCTGAAGCATATATCCCCAGCTAATAAGTTAAATCATCTGAATCCCGAAAATGAAAAGCAAATAATAATAAGACTACTTACTCAGAACATATGGATACAAATGGGGAAGAAATGGACTTTAAAACAAAACCTTCTCAGTTGTACAACTGTAGTCAAAATCAGTCTCTGTCTTCAAAAAACCAAAAAAAAAGTCAAAGACGTCCGGAATTGCGTTTTTGTCTTCGTTACAAACGATAAGCTGCTCGTTACGAAAAAGAAAAGAGAAAAGGAGACAAAATACGTTACCGGTAATTTGTTTTAGAGGAAATAATAATTGTCTTGCCACCGTAACGTTGTAAGAAATCTATCAATCACAAGGACAATCACAAGGTAAATTTGGGGAATTTTATATTCAAATTTCTCTATTGGTTTATTTTTATTTTTCAGTATCTGAGAGAAGCAGCGTACTGCTGATATAGTATTGAACTTTGGACTGAGTAAATCACAGTTTCATGACATTTTCTTTTTGCCATAAAAATTCGGTAACAATAAATTATTTCCTGATAGAAACATATCTGAAGTATGCAAAACTAAGCACTAATACATTAACAAAAACAATTACGATAGCAATAAGATCACAAAGGCCTAACAATAAATAAATATAAACAAATAAAAGTAGAGTTGAATTCTAGTTTCAAATTCTCAGACGATTCACTGATGCGTGACCCTAACATCCTTTTGGGAAAATCTCAGTCACAAAGAAAAATAAAAAAAAAACTTACTGACATAAGAAATTAACTTTGGAGTGATACCATTTACAAAACTAAAGGATAATTATTGCACGGACCTTGTTCAATGTTTCTTAAAATTACATCGCTCGGCGAAATATGGAATTGAATTTCCCATACGATGTAGAGTCCCTCTAAATTACTTAACGAACACATTACAATATTATTTGCAGAAGCAAAAATTTTGGTTCCTGGCTAAAACTTCAAAGGAATAACAAATACCTTTACAAAACTGGACAATGGTCAGAAAATGGGTGTAAAAAGACTCTTGACATTGTTAAAAAAAATCATACCATGCTTATTTGTCTTAAACTTAAAAATCCGACAGAAATCTTCCCGATAATGAACAAATTGGAAAAATTATATATAAAAAAAATATGTTAAGAGCCCTTAAGAGATAGCGTTTCCTCCCTCCGCTTTTAAATTCGTTCACTTCATAACGGGGCATCACCAAACGTCAATTATCATGCATGGCCTTTGTTACAGGATCTCTGGATGGTGCCAGTGGAAGTGGAAGCGGAAGTGGAAGTGGAAGTGGAAGTGGAAGTGGAAGTGGAAGCGGAAGCGGAAGTGGAAGTGGAAGTGGAAGTGGAAGTGGAAGTGGAAGCGGAAGTGGAAGTGGAAGTACTAGTAGTAGCAGCACTGGAAGCGTAAGTGGCAGCACCGTTAGTGGTAGCGGAAGCACCCTTCAACCTGGAGGAGGTAGTCCAATTAATCCCATTGGTGCCAGTTTTGAGAGTGACGGAAGCGATTCCATAACGGGTGGTACCATCAGCAGTGGCTCAACCAGCGGTGGTTTTATCACAGGTAGCACAACCAGTGGGGGTTCTATCACAGGTGGCTCAACCAACGGTGGCTCTTTTGGTGGCTCAACCAGCGATGGTTCCTTTGGTGGCTCAACTAGTGGAGGTTCCTTCACCGGTGGCTCAACTAGTGGTTCCTTTGGTGGTGGATCAACTAGTGGTGGCTCCTTCTCTGGTGGCTCTACCATTGGTGGCTCTTTTGGAATTTCAACTGGTACCACATCATCTGGTGGAGTCACTTCCAGCCCCGACAGCGACAATGTGAACTGCGACACAACAGGAGTTTGCTACGATGGTAAGGATTTTCTTCCCTTCCAACTAACTTTGCTGAAGCTGACCTTTCAATCTGGCTGGCACATACAGTAACTGGGGTATTCAGTGTTACAATGTATTGCCAAATATAGAAGTATATCCCAGTCAAATAAAAAAAAAATCTGATGACACTCAGAGACCAATGTTTTACTATCCATAAGCTAGAGTCTAACGTATTTTTTCACTCATTATCATAAATATGGCACTAATACCAAGTGCTTTTGGAGCACATTCAATCACGTCACTTTATTTCAGTATCTGTTCACTGCAAGGACACTCGCATTGTCGTTGAGGTGGCCACGAATCAACCGTTCAACGGGCGGATCTATGCTCTGGGAAGGTCAGAAACCTGCAACGTCCAGGTTTCTAACTCTGAAGGGTTCCGCCTCGACCTTTCAATGGCTGGACAAGACTGCAACACACAGAGCGCTGTATGTAGTCAATCCCCTCTACCTTCATCATGATCTGTTGCTTTACTGAAATTCAAGTACAACAGTTTCTCCAGTGTAGTTTCCCTCTATAACTTACATTCGTCTGCAATACAGCTAATCTTCACAAATCATACTTACTTTCCTTTTGATAAAGCTAATCTTCAAACTGATCTCTTTAATGCTCCTTGCCTGACTGAACATGGTATGTAAATGCTCAAGTATATTTATTGGCCTATTATGGACCACGTATGATCAAGCCTTCTTTCAGGAATCTATTACATCTGATTCTTTTTTCCCTTTAGCTATCCTGATTCCAGTATGGTTCTCTAATGAAAAGGTATTTTTTCTTTGCGTATTTCAAACAGCTTTCTCTGTTAAAACTAAACAGTAGTTTATAAAAACTATGGTTATTCTCATTTCATTCTTGTTCTGTCTCTTTTTTTTTTTTCACTGTGGAAACATTATTGATCATAAACATCATTTATCGCAAATAAGAAGTCGTTCTCATTTTCGGCATGTTATGTGAAACAAGATGCAGAAAATATGAAATGCACCGATTAAAATCTTTACCTACTTTTCAGGGTGGAGTCTATACAAACACGGTGGTGATCCAGCATCACTCGATCGTAATGACCAAAACTGACAAGATCTACAAAGTCCGCTGTACATATGACATGACCTCGAAGAACATTACATTTGGAATGCTTCCAATCAGGTAAGTCTTCTTCAAGAGTAACCCCTGTGACATTTCCATCCCCTACACGTTGATTCAATTGGTGCTGTTATTCGAACTTACATGTAGAAAATCATCTCTCTGATTAATTTGTCATTATCTACCGGTAGTCAAAAAAAAAAGGGCAACGCATTCCCTCTGTTATTCTCTGGCGTAATAGCAAAGCATGCAAGTCCTCTACGAACAGGGTCTCATAGAATGTACTGTATTGCGTTGAAGCTGTTCTGAGCATTCCTTCTTCACGTATTCTGGATCGACTGCAGATAGAACCTCCTATTCCTATAGGGTTGATTTTAAGGATCCAGAGCGAACGAGTGTAGCTGTAATTTGAACTGTCCCTTACGCATTCACCGGTGCTTTTCCCTTGATTCCCTGGGTGTGTGTCACTAACTCTATACATTTTACAGCAGTTCAGGCCAGCAGGGTGACCAGGTTTCCGAGGAACTGATCATCCGGTAAGAGAGCAGCTGTAGTAAGAGCCTTGCCAGGTGTAGAATCACCGCTGATAGAAGAGGGTATTCTGTAGACAATCTCTTAGAAAAAGACTCTGTAGACTCCCTGACTTTTTTAGACCTTGACCTATAGATCTGGACTACAGACAAGTTGCTTGGGCAACGTCCATTAAACCTTAATAATGATGTGCGACAATAGATTTAATTACTAACGTGTACATATCATATCAAAGCTATCTGACGTGACTTGTAGTGTTTCGCAACAGCTGTAGTAGTTAGATGAAATTACAGCATTTCACTAGAAGAGATTTTGTAACAGAATGGAATGGCAAGAACTAACATCATTAACAAAACCTGAGGTTTATGGGTCAAATTCTAATTACTGACCAGCAAAGCAATAAAACTAGTGCGATGGCATGATCTGACCTAATAAAAAAAAAAAGACTTGTAAATACTTGAGCAACACAGATGTTTTAAGCACGGAAATGCTGGTACATCCACGGAAGGACGTCAATCTTGAACTTAGATCCACTTATTGACAACACATGCTAGTAAATTTACAAACAAACACTGGCTTCAACTATACAAATGCTCATAATCTATAACACTCATTAAACTAGCACCACGGCAAACAATAATATGGGTCACAAATTGAGTAACACGAGGATGGATTCTGAAAACAAAAATCATTTCCAAGCTATTTAACCAATAAAACACCCTATTTGCACAAACGTCCCCCACTTCACAAGCATCCCTGACCCAGCACCGTTAAAATGATATACAGCACGTGAATCACAGCTACACAATGTTACTAACACGTGGCTTCGCCCGTAAAACGTTCATTTATGATAAAAGTTTGGTGTGTGCGTTAAATATATATATAAACGCTGCTGCCTTGTAAATTGCTTGAACTCTCTACTTTGCTGGTTTCTTCTACTGGTTTATCACGTATAATACTGTTGTTTAAACACTGAATGGGATAAATTACTAATGTAGGGGCTGAAAATAATAAAACAGACTGCAATGCTTGAACCAAGATAAACGACTGATAGTGTAAGACATGACATAATTAAGACAGTTACCGTTGAAATACTGACATTCAGACGTTCGTTTTCTATGACATGCAATTCACCGTACACTGAAGAATGCCTCGAAACTAATCTTTTCTCCTGTAATTAGGGACCCAGATATGATTCCCATCACCTCTGCCCCCGAGGCACCCCCACCCAGGATCAGGATCTTGGATGCTGCCCTACGAGAAGTGGAGACCGTCAGGATTGGAGACAGACTCACCTTCAGAATCGAGATTCCCGCGACAAGTAAGCTATGCTTGTTACTTTTGGGCTTTTGCTGACATTGTGGAAGCACGGGCTCTTGCTCGTATAAGTAGAATAGAACAGAATGTAACATTTAGGCCAAAGGCCAAGCGCAGGGGCCTATGAGGTCATTCAGCGCTGAAACGGATATCGACGGTAAGAAGGTTTGAAAGGTGTAACAGGAGGAAAACCTCGCAGTTGCACTATGAATCAATTGTTAGAAGGTGGAAAGTAAGAGGGAAGAAAGAGAATACGAACAGAGGTACAGTAAAAGGAATGAAAGAGGTTGCAGTTAGGGGCCGAAGGGACGCTGCAAAGAACCTTTAATAATGCCTACAGTTCATCGCGTGAGGTGCACTGACGGCGCTAACCCCCTACGGGAATTTTTCTGTTAGAATGGCCCAAATTCAAAATCATATGAAGGACCTGGTTCTTGTAACCTGCGTCGATTATTATTGAGCGGATTCAGGTTCAATTGACGGCACTTTATCAGCTGAAAGCCTTTATAAAACGTATACTACCTGCTTTATTAATGTTTTTACATTCATGAACTGACGTCACGCTTAAAGGTGGTACTAGTATGGGTCTTTTCTTTTGAGCAAACGACAAGTGAAAATATAAAATACACACAAAATAATGATAAAAGAAAAAGTGATTATGCGATGGATACACATTTCTTAAGGTACAACAATTCTAAAATATAATTAACAGTACTGTAGGCATATTGTGCAAAAATACAAGCATTAATATACCACATCTATTGCTAATAGTTCACGTAATTTCATATCATCGCCCCTGCCAAAAAATAAAAATAGAGCAATTGCATTTATGAAGGTGTCTTTAAAATATTATACAAAATGCTATGCAAAATCAAGTCAGAAGTAATAATACTAACAATAACATTTTCCTTTACCAGCTCCCTACGGGATTTTCGCCAGAAGTTGCGTTGCTATGGCCAAGGACTCCCGATCTACTTTCCAGATCATTGATGACGATGGGTAAGTGTCAGAAGCATTAAAAAAAAATAAAAATAAACTGTACAATAATTATCAACAAAGTCACGTTGAACGAAATATTTGTGCAGAATTCTAGTGTGATCACTTGATAGTCATGTTCACAAGGGACAATAGTTATAGGTGAGTGAAATCAGTTTTGAACTAAAATAAATCATTTCCTGAAACCATTACATTATTTTTTGCTCAATCGTCCATGACAACAATCGAGAGTCATAAATATGTCAATGTTACTACATTAGATCAGAGGTTGCATCAGCCCAGCAGCTGGCACAAAACCACTGTACACAGAGAAAGAACCATCCAACCTTCTCTCTCTCTCTCTCTCTCTCTCTCTCTCTCTCTCTCTCTCTCTCTCTGCATGTTTCACTCTTCCGCTCTGTTTCAAGAGACAAGTTCTAATCTGCTGTTCTAATTGCCATTCAAAATCTCTTGTTTCCAGCTGCCCCGTGGAGCCCTCAATCTTCCCTCAATTCACCCGAGACGGATCAGCACTGCAGTCAGTATACGAGGCCTTCAGATTTACTGAATCCTACGGAGTTATCTTCCAGTGCAACGTCAAGTACTGCTTAGGACCTTGTGATCCCGTAAGTCTAGTTGTCTTTGATAAGGACCTAGAAGTATCCGGTGCTAAAATTGAACAAGGAAGGGTTACGGGTTCTAGTAATTGTTCCCTTCTGGATAGAATAACATCCTCTTTAGGCGCATGGCCCATTTTTCTATCTATTATTAGTTAGTTTCAGATGAACCCTATTGATATGGAACAAGCCGACAGGGGGTACTGACTTGAAAATCAGGCTTCCAAAGAATATGGTGTCCTTTTGAAAGAACTAACAGAAGGCAATAGGAACACAGAAGAAGAGCTCAGTTATAAAGAAAAATTCATTAACAAATTAGTAAATAAATAGGTAAAAATGTAAGTAAATTATTAAAATACGAGAAGAACCATGATTTCAGTCACAAAGCATCAGTCATCAGTATATTTTTATCTTTTATGGCCAAAAAGATCCCTGTACATAAAAAAAAAAAAATTTAAATTAGACGGCAAAAAAAATCTCAAAAAACGCATCTTCAACAAGCCCCCTTTCGCCAACAGGCCAGATGCCAAATTGGCCGCGAACAGATCGAGTCCTGGGGCAGGAAACGTCGTGGCATCAGTGACATGAGGGGAGCCAGAGGTCACGTTCAGGAGACCACGAAGGAAGAAGCCTTGAGGGCAGCAGCCCTCACCTCCTCTTCTGGAGGAGACGAGATGAGCATCAGCCAGGAAATTCTGGTCCTCGATTTGGGAGATGAACAAGATCCCCAGTACAAGGAAAACCTACAGTACGACCCTTACAACGAGTATTACACCAACAGTAAGTCATATCTCCATTATAATACTGTTTTCCATTTTTAATAAGTCATAAAAAGTCCCATGACCAATTTTCATGTCTTGCACTCAGAACATTCTAAAGAAAACTGTCATAAATCCATGACCAATTTTCTTGTCTTGCACTCAGAAACTTCTAAACAAAACTGTCATATAAATCAATATGAATCATTCGCAATTTCCCTTTTTATTCTTCAACAGATACCTTTACCTACGAGAAAGCGGACGTCACACTGTTCGAGACGTGCCCAACAAGGTCTTCTGTATTAGCCCTGGCTGTCACCTGTGCCATTCTCCTCCTCATATACGTTCTTACGGTCTTCTACTTCGTCATGAGAAAATGGTTCCGACCTCCGAAGAATCTGCGATAGACGGCGCAAACTCAGGGGAAGGGCGACGAAACTGAATTCCCGAATAAATCTCGTGTTCAATGTGATGACTTAATTCAGTTTTTGTTATACAAAAATGATCTTATGCGAGGAGATACAATATGAGACGAAACCCTATTATATAAAGGCCCACAGAAAATGGTTTGCGTGGCAGAAATTACTGTTGGAACTATGACCTGACACGCAAAAGTCGAATGAATTGGGACTTTCCGTGACTTATATTTATGAGACTCAGTCCACTTATTTATTCCTTTATTTATTGTTAAATTATTCACTTATTTATGTGCACTTTAATAGTTCATATATAACTTTTTTCAGAAGTCATATTAGGGTTTACACAGTGTCCATCTATTTTTTTCTTATTCATTCATTCAAATTCTTCAGTATGGAGATGATGAATAGGCATACTCCATGGCCCAGTGGCCTGCTACTAATTACTAGAAGCACAAAAAATGACAAATAATCAATAAACTTTGAGGCATTATCCACAAGTGTTATCCAGGGCATTGTTTACATTGGATAAAATAAGACAATATCATATTCACCTGAGATCTTGATCGGGCATTGAAATCTCAGAGTTACCTTTAGTATATATAATCTTGTAATAGACATGTCACCTTTTTTTATATATAACTTTTTTTGTAACGACAAAAAAGCAGTAGATTCTTAGGGACGTTCGCTTTGCAATAACAACTTGAGGAACACGAACGCAGTGGAAGGGCGGTCTCAGCTTCATACCTAGAATTAGAGAGATGATGTCCACAGACTTCATCCGTTTTGTGCACGAATGCACGAAATTTGGGCCATAAGGACCGGCGTTGGGGCCGGGCATCCCTTCTTGCGTGTACTTCCGGTTGTCTGAGCAGACGAAGGTCCAAAAATCAGTAATATGTGATTTAATCTATTTAACCAAGTGATAATATTGACTTCCCCCTGACAAAAGGGACCGCAAAGCTACATTTTTCTTCTCATTTTCACCTTCTGTGATAACCCCAATATTCTCTTAGGGTTCTTATAAACGAGACTTACGTAGAACGCAATTTTCAGATTCACTTGTTGTTGTTATTTATACTGTGATTGAGAAGTTGCACTCGATTCCAGGTCTCTGAGTTTCAGGTATCTGTGCTTCTGGTCTCTGAGTTTCAGGTCTCTGAGTTTCAGGTATCTGTGCTTCAGGTCTCTGAGCTTCAGGTCTCTGAGCTTCAGGTAACTGAGCTTCAGGCCTTTGTGCTTCAAGTCTCTGAGCTTCAGGTCTCTGAGCTTCAGGTCCATGAGCTTCAGGTCCCTGAGTTTCAGGTCTCTGAGCTTCAGGTCTCTGAGCTTCAGCTGTAACATTTACGAGACCTTGAGACCTGTGCCTCACGTTTCCTGGCTAATAGATGGATGGCTGTTGGGGGGGCCATGTGAGTATATAAAACGCACTCTAATCATCTACCATTAACATATCAAAATTAATGTGCAAATCAGATTTAGAAAAACCTCCTAGAATATGAAACCTAACGCCCAACATTAAATTTTTTTTTAAAGAAACCTCTTTAAAAGAGAAGTTTCAGAGTTTCGCAAAATTTCCTCCCTCCAGCCAAACCGGTGTGACAGAGAAGCCGCAGACACTAATTAGAGGCTGTTGTTGAGTATCCCAGGTCGTTTATCAATTTTGTATTGTGCAATTACGCGAGTGCATTGCGTCCGTTATAGTTTACATTAACCCTTTTCATCTTTCTCACGTCTGAAACTTCGCTTCCTAGAATGTTAGAGGTAATATTTATTGTTAGTCTTTGTCCCATTGTTTGTTCGTTTTGAAAACCCAGTTGTCTTAACTTCTTCCTACTCGTCAAAATGCTCCAGAGCTCCTAAAAGGAGCCACGATAAGAACAGATGAGCGAGTTTTAGATTCACTGTTAACTGTTGTTTACCATGAGAATCCATATGGTATCTTGGGGTCGGGGGTCCCAAAGAAGGCCCCCACAGTTCAGCCACAGGCCCATCTGGAAAGTAACCTGGATCGGAATCTGGAAAAATGAGCCAACGACGAGGACAAAGTCACAAAGGGGACGCTAATTAACAGACTCTTAAAAAAGGGGAGGAGCCGCCAAGAGAAGAGTCAATGACAGAATACCACTGTAATTTTAAAAAATTACAATTGAAATTTTCCTGATCTGAAAAAAAAAAAAAAGAATCAAAATTCGAGGTCTAATTGTGTCCCTCCACCAAACCCACAATATTAATGATTCTACAATTCAGACCATTTCTACTGAACGGTGAATTCAATAACTGGGGAAAATTCTTCCAGCATAAACTATTCCACACTCCGTGTTAGATGTTATGATCCCTATAATTTCCTGACGTCTGAATTCGTCCTTTTTCAAGTGATTTACGTTCAATCTCATTTCACCCTTACGTGTAGTATGTTATTACGTATACATCACAAGCGTACAGCATATAAATACGCTGTCTGGTGCACAACAATAAAAGTCGATTAAGTACAAATCACCAGGAAAAAAAAACATTATCTTCATGAGGCTTTGCTCCTTCCTAACTTATTCAATGGTGATTTGCTGAAGTACTTTTACCCATGAATACTTCTAGATCCTATTTCATAGTTATACAGCTGTTGTAAATATCGTGTCATTACTCTTATTTATGTAGTGTGTTGTTTTTGTTACTACAGTGTTCTGTAGATAATAAATGTTATAAAAGAACAAATTATTCTTATTTTCCCGAACATCGTATGAATAAAAATGAGGGTAAATCGGTTTTCAGAGTACGGTTTTCACTTTCTGCCTGAAATACAGCATCTTTCAAATACTGAACATCAACTATGATCATACAATTCTTTTATGATGACCCATTTAAGCCATAATCAGGGATTTGAATAACAGAAAAATTGTTCTATGCAGTGAAGAAACACACAAATGCAATTCATGTACAAATACTTATACATTACAAAGATAAAAATGAATGACGGACATTATTGCTACAAATATTGTATCAGGAAAATGTCTGAAAGGTCATAAACTTGTAAAGCAGGAAAAGCAACATATATATATATATATATATATATATATATATATATATATATATATATACAAAATAAATAAACAAACAAAAGTATAATTTTAACATGAAACAACATCACAAGTCAGAAAATCACCCATAATATTACCAGTAAGCCAATGCCACTGTGTAGTCTTATTTATCTATAATAAAATCCGAGATGCTCTGATCTTGTTCGTCCTCCCCAGGTGACAGTAGGGGAAACATGACACAGCCATCCATCACCTGCAAACCAGTTTATCCGCCCCGGGTGGGGGCGGGGTAGGTAGGGTAACGGGAGGGTAAGGGAGACAGCAGCGCCGTTCCAACGCGTAGAGTGCACTAACAGACTCGTATAGAATAGAAGACTTCTGAAACTGGGGAACGTCACAACGTGCCATCTCAACAGAATATGAATCATGATGCTCCACAGAGCGAATAGCATACACTATATATAGTGATGGAGGCATTAAAAGCCATAATGGAAGTTCTAGTTGTAACAGTGCATATGGAAGAAAGCTAAGCAGGATGTATTCTACTCTAAATTATATTTACCAATCTCGGGAAAAGGGAACTGCCACTTTAGCGAGATTTCCCCGAGATAAAGATCCCCAGATGTTGCTGAGAACGAAATTTCAGGAATGCTACAACAAATATCTGAGGCATTGTTATTCATACCACCATTTCCGTGCAAAATAGAAGTCTTCGAAACGAAACTGGCAGCATTAGCCTTCATGATTCAAGTAGTGTAACAAAGAAATTTTGGAGTGGGAGATAACAACAAGCATTGTCAAAGTTCTGCTACAGGCTGCACGTTCGACCAAAGAGCCCGTGCTGGCAAATGTTCCAAAACATCAGAGAAAGCGTTGGCTATGAAAAGGAAATCCTTAAGCGGGATTAATGTTCAATTTTCCGTTACGGAGGTTAGTTGGGGAGACCGAATAACTGCAGCAGCAGCAGCAGCTGCATCGTCTGCACGCTGTACCACCTTACTTTGGAAATCAATACCTTTTCAATGTTTTCTTGGATGTAACGAAAATATATTTTCTTTGCGAAAAATGACCCGTGAAAGCAGGTATTAGAAAGTACAACATCAACCAAAAATAGTTTCTGGCGTTCTCTTTCTCTCTACTCACACAGACACATATATATATATGTATGTATGTGTGTATGCATATACATGTGTACATATATACAGATATATATGTATATATATACATACATATATATGTGTACATAGATACATAGATATACATATTCATATAAATACATATATCTTTTTATAACGTCAATGTATCATCCTTTGAGTTCCTCTTACGTCACATATACAATGAAAAAATTCATCTCAAATTCAACCATTCCTCTTTCATTCACAGCCAACAATTACAGGTGCCTTCCCGTTCGATAATCCCCTTATCCGTTCTAACCTGACTTCCAGTGACACCCCGACAAGCTTTCAGATCTTTTGCACGCACCCCGCTGCCTTTCTCACTTCGCCTATTAACATTACTGCATTTTCACTTTATGTCCTCCTTGCATCTTATCCATCCACAAAAATATTAAGCAATCATGCGGTCAGGGGAGGGGGTGGGGGCAAACACTCTCTCTCGATCAAGTCTACCCTAAGCATTTATCTAGCTTCCTGTATGCCATTTACAGCTTTTTTTTTCTGTGATCTCAAACTTATCGTGTAATTATTTCATAATAAACACCAGATCAACACAACACCTTCTTCCTAACCCACAGTGCTCTCCCCCCCTCCCGCGTCCTCACGTATGTATATTACATATATACACACACACACATATATATATATATATATATATATATATATATATATGTGTGTGTGTGTGTGTGTGTGTTTATGTAATACACACACACACGTATATATATATATAACAATACACTCTATATAAATATATATATAACAATATATATATATATATATATATATATATATATATAGGCCATATTATATTTTTATATACTCTTATATATTTTAAAAGGTGGCGAAGTCACCAACAAGGCGATAAATGTATAAACTATGGATAAATGCTAGAGCATCAAAGACCTTACTCCCTCGACGTGTCCTTGAAACTACGACTAATCAGCTGTATTTTTAACCTTTATTGAAATAACTCATGCCCACACAAACTATTAATCTAACAAGGCTCTAATTAACGTACGTCAGTAACTGCCAACGTGAGGCGAGTCAGTCTCTATGAAAACCTACAATTAGCGAAATACTTTTCACCTTATGCAAGTGACATATATGATTCCGGATAATGCGTGAAGGTGGTAATGAAATGTAGTTCATTTTTAATGTATAGGGTGATGGGGACGGATACCTGTATGCCTTTGCACGGCCTGGACAGAGGAGGAAAATGAATAAAACAGAGAAATGAAAAAAATTCTGACGTAAGCAATGAAAACTTTATGAATAAGGGAAACTATGGTGGGAGGAGAATTTCCTGTATAAACTATTAACTACTGATATTAACAAGTCTTTCTACAAATTCTTTATTATCTTTGTGTATTTCCAGTCAGGCATACTTGTCGCAAGTACATTCATGCCACGAAGTTATTTAAATCCTCAAGACATTTTCAATATAATGAACGCGATACCTGTGAGGTTCTAAATAAATTCTATATAAATGGTTAATTGAGAGAGAGAGAGAGAGAGAGAGGAGGCGGGATGGGGGAAGATCTGATACCCGATTTCACTCCTAGGCTGTGGATATTATTTTGATGAAGCCCCCTTTTGGTTTAAATTATCATATATTATCACCCACATTTATCTATTGCTAGATGCGACCCGCAACAATCGACCAACAAACGCGGTACCTACGTCACTGCTTAGGTCGAAGGAGGCCTACTGGGTATCTAATGAAAACGCCCATAACCAGAGAGAGAGAGAGAGAGAGAGAGAGAGAGAGAGAGAGTACACTCTACAGTCTTATACATAATGGCACCAACATACTTTTGACGTATAAAATCACTACGTAGAATACATAAAATATCATCACTGCAATTTGGTAAATGTTTCATCAACCCAAGTTCAGTAAGGTGAAGTAAATAGATAAAGAAGTATAACGGGCTGTTCCAGGTGCAAGAGACCATGCTGGCATAAGGCTAGCTCAATCAACAACAAGAATAAGTCAAATATACTACCTCTGCTTACTTGTCCTCAGAGAATAATCCTCGGAGAAAACTTGGAACGTCAAGAAAATTATGCAGATAAAATGAATTAGCTGCGACGTATCACACTGCCGTTTTAAATGCAGACGTAATCCGCTAATTACCTCCATTAATATCAATTAACCTATCAGGCCGCCATCGTCATGAATGGTGAATTTCAATCAGGTTTAGTCAGTTTATGGACATTTAACTGGGCCAGTTTAACAAACTCGACGAAGCCGAGGTGACTGACATGATAAATTGAGGTGGCTGACGCGATAAACTATCAGACACTGATTTTACCTTTTGATTACCTTGTGTTAAGAAACTATTGAGACGTAAGTTAATGATAAATCACTAATTATCGTTAGAGAGGTTATTGTTAGCAATGATGGGAAAATGTGATATACACTCTTTCATATTTTGAAACGTACCGCGGATTATTAAATACGACAAAATATGCATGAATATCCTTCAAAAATAATCGACTTCATTGAGTAAGAGGCCATTAGGATTATTATACACATTTCGCGTGCAAATTAATTTAACACTGAATGCAATTAGCAATGCACCCCGGCAATTTTTCAAAACGATTTCACTCAATTTATTGATAGATTAAAAACCTTACTCCAGTAAAATCAGATAAGAAAAAGTCAAACAAACAAAAGTTTACTGTTGAACGCGAGAAATAAAAAAAAAATAACTCAAAATTGTAGTGTTAAGCGTAAGAAATATCACGTTTAAAATATACAGAAATTTAAGTTATTTAAGTGTGCAGACAATTTTCAAAATGCATTTTAAGCGATGGTGCTATATATACATATATATACACATATGCATTAATATATATACATATATATATATATATATATATATATATATATATATATATATATATATATATATATATATATATATATATATATATATATATATATATATATATTTATATATATACACATATATAACATATATATACATACTGTATACATCCACCAAGACCCAATATCGAAACATATTAATGATATAATTGAAAATTATTTTCGGGCCATTCCTAATTATCAATAATAATTAACAATTTCAATAAGCTATACAGAATTTCTTTCTTAATTCTATATTAACCACATCCCTCATACTTCCCTAATGCTGAATGCCACACTCCACATACGATGGCGATGTTCTCAAAATAGAGAGAAATAAATAAATCTACCGTTTGCCCTACGAGTAGAATGGGGGAGGGGGAGAAGTCCGGGAGGCATGAAACACCCCCCGCCCCTCGCCAGGTCAGGACAAGGCGTCCGAGGTTAGGTTAGGTAAAGGTAAGTCAGGTTATGTAATATTCCCTCTGAAATGCCTACTTACTCTGCAGTCGCTACCAATATAATATCGCTTTCCTCTTATTCTATTAAAATGCACTACTTAACTGAAAAACTGCAATTCGTTTTCAAAATAATTTAAAAGTCAAAACCTTTGTCCGAATGTGGGAGGTTACGTGGGCTAACAGATGACACATTGTGTGCTATCAGATTACACATTAACTTGAACGCAAGTAACCTTTAGCTTCAAAATACCTGTGGTTCTTCCATCACCACCACCTTCATTTTTTGGGTAATAACAATTGCAACATCGACAAAAAGGAAAATAAAAAACAGTATCAACGAAAATAACATTAGCAATAGCAACTGGCTCCGGCCATGTAATCGGTAACAGCTTCCTGTCATTTACCACGCCGCTAGTGACCCCTCATAAATTGTTCTTCGTTTTCTTTATAATTCTACAGCTCGTTTTCGTCTAGCTTTGAGTGAGGACTCTTGTAAATTGTTAATATCAGCTACCGCTCAGTATCTTACTTTGGAACGCGAAAACTTCAGTTCCAACTAAAGATCTCTTTCCTCATTCACTGTATCCTGCAAATATCATCTTGATCCGAGGTAGCCTGAAGGAAAAAGAAAGTCAAACGAAAGCTTGCAAATGAGAAACAGACTAATATTAATGCGTGAAAAGAGAGCACTCGGTTGAGTGCAAGCATCTGCTATGCAACGCAATGCCTGTCTCATTTCCCCTCTTACCTTTCAAGCATCTTACTGCTCGGAAATGAAGTTATTGATTTCAAGAAACTAACTTAAGAAATGCACGGGCCAAGTTTCACAGAGACTCTTTCAGTCTCTCTTGAGATGCCTAGCTAAATAGAACACTCACAAACATCTACAAACACTTACACTTCGATGGTACTAATAACAAAATTTGCAATAAAAATATATTTTCAGTGTTTGTAGTAGTAATAATAAATAATAATAATAATAATAATAATAATAATAATAATAATAATAATAATAGCATGAGTCACTGTGTAGTGAATAATAATAATAATAATAATAATAATAATAATAATAATAATAATAATAATAATAATAATAATAATAATAAGGGTAAAATTATTTCACAATGTACGATTTCATAACAGATTAAAATTATACTTGGGAAGGAGGGCAGGTGACGAAGAGATAGTTAAATAATACGATGAAAGAGTATATTAGGTACCCAGGAGGAATTGGAGCGGCACGCGATCCACACGAAGATTTCTAAGAAAACGCAAAAGCATAGTCCACGTGAAGGAGAGGAAGGAACCAGCGTGTATTTGTGAATGTTATCAGGACCCGAATTTCTTAAGGAAGAAAGGAAGAAAGGAAGAGGAGGTGGAAAAGGAAGAGTGAGTTAAGAGAAAGTTCACGGGAAGTTCCACAGGTTCAAGGAACGGGTCTTTCTGACTGTTGGTGGTGCCTCTTGGTATAAGTAGCCAGATGGATTGAATATAAAATCTAAGCCGAAGCCAAGCGCTGGGACCTACGAAGTCACTCAGCGTTGAAAGGAAAATTGAAAGTAAAAGGTTTAAGAGGGGAAATAGGATGAAAATCTCGCAACTGCATTATGAAACAATTGTTAGAGGAAGGTCGAAAATTAGAGGGAAGAAAGAATATTGACGGAGGTATAGAAAAGGGTATGAAAGGAGTTGCCGCTAGGGGCCGAGGGGACGCTGCAAAGGCAGATGGTGAGATTAGATTATAACTTCAGGAATGGAAATGCAGAAACTTATAGGCAAACGATTCTTAAAATAAAATATGCAAAAGACAAAAGGACATGGCGAGAGATGGAGAGACTAAAACGCTGATGACACGACAAGCAGAACCAAATGATGCAGAGTATAAATCTCAAAATGGTCGCTAATGAAATTGGTGAAATTGTTCAGAAGTTAAAAAAAGTTGATTATTGGCAGAAACAAAACTAGAATTGATGCTTTATAAGAGTGCAATGCTACGTGTGCAGTAGTGACCGAGTGACTAAGTGGCTGACAAAGTTTGGAAATTAAGTGATCCTTAAGAATCACATGGAATAAAGAAAAAAAAATTTCATTTAGGAAAAGATATTATTTCATAACATTTACAGTTTAGCTAAAAGGGTGTTTGGAATAATAATAATAATAATAATAATAATAATAATAATAATAATAATAATAATAATAATAATAATAATAAATTATTATTATTATTATTATTATTCATAAGTGAACCCTATTTAAATGGAACAAGCCCACAGGGGCCATTGACTAAATTCAAGCTTCCCAAGAATATGGAGTTCATTAAAAAGTAGCAACAGAAGATACTGGGAAATACAGATAGAAGAGATAACTTATTTGAAAATAAAAAATTAATAAACAAATGAATAAAAATTTTTAAAAAAATATAAGTAAATGATTAAAATACAAGAACTTCATTAGGGTAGTAATGCATGGCATCTCCGCTTGAACTTCAGAAGTTCCAACTGCACGGTAACCTCAGGGAAGCTGTTCCACAGTCTAAAGGTGTGAGGAATAAAAGACATCTGGAACTGAGAAGTTCGACAGCGAGGCACGTTTACTGATGTTTGCTGTTCAGCGAGTTTGTTAACTGATCAAGATGACCTATAATAAAATGGAATGCGATGCAACGTGAATTATATTGAAATATAACACGCGAATGGTCCTGTGATCACGACAGTTTGAAGTTTACGAGGTCAACTAGATCCATTACAACTGGTATGTTGTAAAAGTATGACGTAGACAAGTGTGATGTTTCTATGGCTGTTTGAAATGTATATGCTACTTCGGCGCCTAATAAAGCAGTTTATATTTCTTATGTATGTTATATTTTTACTACATTTTTATCACTTTCCTTTTATAAAATGATATTGTAACTTGGTTATACACAGACCGAATAAAATTACAGGTGAAATTACAAAGCAAAAAAAAAAAAGAAATTCTGAAAACATCTGGTTTTTAGTGAAGTCTTTCTAGTAAAAACTAAAAGCTTCTGTGAAAAAAAATAGCCACTGAATAAAAGTTTTAGCTCTTTCGACAAATGTTTTTGGCTATTTAAAGTAAGATCTCACTCAGTTCAGTGTGAATCCAAACGGCTAATTACAGAAGCTAGTCCTGTTTTGATGAGCAGGACTTATCTCACCAGCCATGTTAGTATCATTCTCTCTCTCTCTCTCTCTCTCTCTCTCTCTCTCTCTCTCTCTCTCTCACAGACATACACGTACACACACACACATCCACACGCACACAAACATCCATTAAAGTAGAAATGACACAATTCTCAAATTCAAGACAAAGTTATTCAGAACGTTACGTACTGTGATGTATCACCTTTTGCAGACGCCATATTTAGAGCATAATGTCGGTCATTGCACTCGAGCAATCACCAATTATAGGTGTACTTTACAAGGTCATATAAAATCTGCTGGTGCTCTCTCGAAGTGTTACCACAGACTTCCATACAAAGCTTGTTTTTCTTTCTTTTTTTTTTGTCTAGAGTTACTTGCAGTTTAAGAGAACGAAAAAGTTATATGGTTATATAAAAGTTATATAACGAAGCAATTTTTCTCAATAAATATAAAAATCGATAAAAAATTACAAGAACTATAAATAATAATTCTTCCGTTTACGGTGGACACAATATGTTCATCAATTCCGAAACATCAGCAAGTAAATAATAATTCTTACGTTTCAGGTAAATTCAATGTTTATTAATTCCTAAAAATTATCAAGCACATAGTTCGACGATGACAATTCTAAGCCTAGCACGATCTCTCGTAAAGGCAAAAGTCTCGCATATAAACTACACAGAGAGACCAGGAAGGAAAAACTATAGCTTATGAGTTTAAAAGCAAATTCTGGTCTCCGAACTCAAAACAGAACCCGGCCTATAAGTTTTCCAACGAAATCATTATTATTATTTTTATTATTATTATTATTATTATTATTATTATTATTATTATTATTATTATTCAGTAGATGAAACCTATTCATATGGAGCAAGCTCACACGGACCATTGACTTCAAATTCAAGCTCCCAAAGAAGATGGTGTTCATTAGGAAGAAGTAAGAGGAGGTAAAGGAAAATACGGAAAGAAGAGATCCCACTTATAAAAACGAACAAATAAATTAATAAATAAATAAAAATTTACTAAAATGCAAGGAGAACGGTATTAGGGTAGCAATGCTTTGCATCCTCTCTTGAACTTCTGAAGTTCAAACGAAGACGCAATCTGATGTTATGTTTATCGATAAGGCGCAGATGCTGATTTATCTGTGAAGCAAAGGTGATGTTAGTTCTAATATCAAAAGGCTTCATGTGTTAAGGGTGAATAGTTTCTCCACAAGTTCTGACCACCGTTTACAAGTCAAACTGCTGACATGGAAAGGCACTTTCGTTTGCAAGTCAAAACGTTGACATGGAAAGGCGCTTTCGTTTACAAGTCAAAATGTTGACGTGAAAAGGCACTTTCGTCCATTCAGCGTTTAAGACAGTGAAAAGAGGGAGCTAGAGGGGTTGGACAGCAAGATAAAGAGATCCAGACAATACAGGAGATGACGTGCACGAATCTAAAGGTGGAACTGAGAGAAAAGTAATAGTTAGAGGTGTTGGATAGCAAGATTGAAGAAAGGAGGCGTGAAAGGAGATAGGATAAAAGTCTGAAAAGCGGATGCAGCGACGGCCGAAGGGACGCTGCAAACACCCTTTACTTATGCCTACAGTGCACCACGTGAAGTGCACTGAAGACTTTACCCCAGAAAAAGTGTCCTCGTATTGATTTGCCATTGAAGAAACCCAACATTTTGTAAGTCCAGCGGGAACGGAGTTCTTTAGTGAAAATTCTCTCTCCACACATAGTACTAAAAGTTCGTTTTTATTCTAACTGCAATTAACTGGGGAAAAGCAACAGTGCTTGGATGTAAAATCTAATGACGTTTGAGGTTCTGAACTAGACTCCCGAACTAAATTAAAAGTTCCTAGGAAGTTTCTTTCAGATTTACTACTATCCATTTCAGGGACAGCGAGTCATCGTTTTTCTCAAATATCTTTCAAACTAATTATTTGATCGAAATGGTACTTTGACACAGTGTACGAGACACCTCCCGCTAATTTTTGGTAATATAGTGCATTGCCAAATGGTTTTAGTTAAGGCGTTTACTCTTGACTTACATAGTGTCGCCAAGCATCGCCAAACTATGCATTCGAACGTCCTTTATCCCCATCCCATCCCTCCCTCTCCCTTCCCCTCCTCATCCCTCCCTCAACCCACTTTCATGGCCTCCCCATCCCCGCCCCCTTTTCCTGTCTACGGGGGATAGCGGACTCCCCATTCCTGACCCCCTTACCAGTCAATGGGGAATAGCGGACGTTCGATTACTTAGATTAGTCCTGCTGACTCATGCGACGTTGCCTTTAAAAGTCAAGGGTAAACGCCTTAACTAACACCATTTGACAATGCACTATATTACCAAAAAATTAGCGAGAGGTGTATTGTACGTTGTGTGTAGGTACCATTTCGATCAAATAATTAGTTGAAAGATATTTGAGAAAAACGATGCCTCGCGGTTCCTGAAATTAATAGTAGTACGGTAGCGATCTGCTTCCTTTTCAATTCTAAGAACCTAAACTCCTAAAGTGACGCTGGAAGATTCAGCCCGGTTGATAGGTATATCCTCCTCACAATAACGTAACAATTTTATTGCAGGTATTTCGCTAACGTTGTATGGGGGTATGGCAGGGTTCAACATGGAGGGTTATCGTAACTTTAAAAAAGCGAAAAATATTAAATGTTGTCACTGTTAATTTTACACACTAAAAACCCCATTGCTTGTGATACGGAGCGATGCCGGCGGAAGTAAAGAAAAACTATGTGCAAGAAGTGGTTCTGGGATGCATTTGCACCAAGACAACCAAAAAGAAAAAAAAAATGTGTTGCGTAAACATACCCCTACAATCAACATGTTGCAGAATTATCAGTCAGTTCTGTAAGTTCCTCGTCCAGAAATTTTTGCGTTCCAGAGATGGCTCCAAATACTTGGAACACCATAAAGTGCAAAGACTAGATTTTAATGTAATTCAATTTGGGATTTTCTTCCATTCATAGAGATATGACCTAAACTATCACTATTACCAGCTATCTAATTTTATACGCTCCTCAATCTTTCGTTTAGTATTACTATAAACTGGTCTATGCCGCTTTTATGAAAAGGACGTATGAACACCACTGCAACCTAAAATGTACTTTTACTCTACCGTAAAAGTCACTGCAGTTCAGTAGTAATTAACAGACTATGCTTTAGATATGAAGCTACAACAATGTTTCCCGTATCAAGAGCAAACAGAAGTGTAACTACCATTTTAAACCCTTTTCAGTACAAATCTCCCACCACAATAAAATGAAGTGAAAGTCGACAGAAAAGTAAACATCCCAAGCTACACTGAACGTTTTCAAAGTCAAGTTGGCGTTGACCATTTGATCATAATGATGACGGTACAATTCAGGAACAGAAATTTAGAAATTAAGCAAACTAACAGACGTTCCTAAGCCAGTCGCCACAAGAACCTCCGCATCAATTTATTTCAAGGCAGGAGCCTGGTCTGAAAATGATCTCGCAAAGGTCAACGAAATCCTCCGCCGATCTCTAATGAACGTTTGCGTTGAAGGCCCTTCGACGATCCACTCGTAAACTACGAACACACCGCAGCTCGTTACGAAAACCAAAAGTCTTATTTGGCCAATTACGCCGTCGAAGGGGAAAGAAAAAGTCTCAAGGTTACAACCATCAATCATCCAATTACACCTGATTTGGATGCAACAACCAATTAGATGAAACATCTTTTTAGGAGGCTGGCGTTCCCTCAACAGCCGCATTCGTGGAAAATGGACCTGAAGTTTTTCTCTCTCTTGCTGATCGTCAAGACGGATATTTTTTGTTGTGCATTCACTATTAATTTTGTAATATATGAAAGACAATCATTAAAACCATAAAGGAAAATAATAACGATAAGATTGCCAATGTAAGCAATTCAACTAAAGGAGCACGATAATTAGTGCATACGTATGCACACAAGAACTACACGCATATACTCTCTCACACACACACACACACACACACACACATATATATATATATATATATATATATATATATATATATATATATATATATATATATATATATATATATATGTATGTATGTATGTATGTATGTATGTATGTATATATATATATATATATATATATGTGTGTGTGTGTGTGTGTGTGTGTGTGTGTGTGTGTGTGTGTGTGTGTGTGTGTGTATGTATGTATGTATTACACACCAAAATACGGTAGATAGAAGTAATCCTTCCTAGCTTCAGAGGAAATTTATATTTGTTGCATACTTTCGTCACGCGTTTAAAGCATTATATGGGAAATGTGTACATGCATACATTTGCGATATAGTTAGTTGAATAAAACACAAAATTTAGGCAAAAGGCCAAGCACTGAGACCTGTGAGGTCATTCAGCTCTGAAAGGGAAAGTGACAGTAAGAAGATCTGAGATGTGTAACAGAAGAAAAGCTCGCAGGAGCACTATGAAATAATTGTTAGAGAGGTTGGAGAGTCAGATGGAAGAAAAAAAATATGAAAGGAGGTACAGTAAAAGGAATGAAATAGGTTGCAGGTAGGGGCCGAAGGGACGCTGCAAAGACCCTGAAGTAATGCCTACAGTTAACCATGTGAAGTGCATTGGCGGCCTTACCCCCTTATGGGGAATATAGTCTGAACTTACTAAGGAAATAATGAAACCCAATAGCATCGTTTGACATGAAGTACAAAAAATATCAAGAGCGAACTATAGCAAAATGGAAAATATAACAGATCTAAAATTACCAAAATGACATTGGATGAAGCTGATGCCTCGTAATGGCCCTAAGAAATACAAGACCGATACGAGTATGCTCACTTCTATAATACAAAATAAGCCTCGCCTTACTGCTCATTTTTTTCAGGATCGACTGTCCTTGACCCTGACATCTAACTCCGCGGCCTTCCCAACGACCAACCGTTCCTGACAGGAGCCCCTTCTATTTGGGTTTCCTGAACGTGTGCAAGCCTCTCTGTTTCTAGATGCTGAGAAAGGGGAGAGCTCCCCTGGCTGCTTCTAATTTCACGATTATTTTTAATTGATTGATTATGAAATTTAGGCCTTGAAGACCAAGCGCCTGAACCCATCAGGATTATTCAGCGCCGTAATGAAGGTGAAATGTATAAATAAATATGATTGATAATGAATAGATGAATGATGAAATACTAGTCAAATTCAGTGTTAAAATATGAAAGTAAGAAAATGAAGGATGACATTGGATAGAACCAGCAAAAAATAAATTTATATTAATCTTAATTACCTGTCGTAGATATTACCAAATTCTCCGCGCTTTGACATTTATTCTCAGGGCCCTTGCTTAATATTACTACTATATATTAGAACAAATTGTAATAATTATCATTAACATTATAAATCACAAAAATATTCCAATAGCTTCGGACATTTTCGCGCGTCACAGGATTTCATTTTATCTGGTAAAGAGCAAGTTTATTCTCTGTATTTACTTAAGACATATGAGCTTACTATATGAGGATCAAGTTCGCTATAAACCATTCTACATCTGTACTTAATTTTCCTGAATATACCTTGAATATTAATTTACTGGATATTTAATATAAAACAAACGTTAACTTACCTTTTACTGTTTACATGACAATTGCAATGTTCAAATGAGCACGAACATAATTAGCCTCTCTCTGTCTCTGTCTCTCTCTCTCTCTCTCTCTCTCTCTCTCTCCATATATATATATATATATATATATATATATATATATATATATATATATATATATATATATATATATATATATATATATATACATACATATACCTTCTTCATCCTCCATTTAGCAATTTTTAATGTTGGGAAGGGGGTAAGGGGAATTCGATATGTTTTGGGACTTGAAATTTTCAGTGGTTGTTTATATGTTTGAAACGGAAAAGCCAACTCTATCTGTTCTGAAGTTCGACTTTCTCATACGTATCATACATGGAACGAAAGATATCAATACCGAAAGTACTGATAAAAATGTTTAAAAATATATCTGCGTCTTTATACCTAACATTTTATGGTACAAGTCCCATTTCCTATGCTTTCACTTATAAGGTAATCTATCGAAATCCGGCAATTCCAGCTACTTCAAAATTTAATTTTCTATCAGAAAGTGGGAAAAGAAAGTAGTAGACCCAAAAGAAACGGATCCAAATTGACTTAAAAAGGTAACCGCTCATTCAATTATCGTCAAAAGACAGCAGTTTTTCTTTTTTAGAGTTAGCATTGGTAATGAAGCCACCACATGCAAATCTTAATAACATTCCACCGAAGCATCCAAGACTGCAAGCTTTCTCTTTGAAATTCCTTAAAACCTGGTGTCTTGCGGCTGGACAGCAAAACTGCAGAAAGGAAGGGGGAATGGAGGTAGAGTAAATCGCTAAAAAGTCCATGTAGCTAAGGATCGAAGGGACGACGAAAATACCCTTTACTAATACTAATACATACAGTGCACCATGAGTGGAGCACCAGCAGCACTAACCCCCTTAGGGGGATGCTTTCACAGACAAAAAATACGATTTTACCTTCCCTTAACACCATATGTTACTTTTATGGTGATGATAGTACCTTAGTTGTCAGTAGTCTGCATCGGTACTACTACATCACGTTCATGAATGACAGGATAAGAAGCGAATCATTTTGACAAATCTGTTCAGAATAATGCAGTTTAGGGTTCATGTGTCAATCGTCGTTCAGGACCCGTGATTCTACACAGTAAAAATATTTCCTCATTTGGTATTTTCAACTTTGATGGTTAACTGATAATATACATTTCGACTGGTAATATACATTTCAACTGACAATATACATTTCAACTGATAATTATTATACATTTCAACTGATAATATACATTCCAAAACATTCACTCAAACACAACTTTGCGAGTGCAATACATTTATATCTTAAATCACGCAACTACTCACTGAGTAATCAAATGTAAAATATACTCAGCACACAAGTTTCCCGATGGATACTATTTTTTCATTCAACTTTGGGATCTATAACAGTCAAGTGCGACTCATATAAATAAAAAAAAAATTCCAGGTGTATTTAGTCGATGTTTTCTGCCCACACACTTCACATTCATTTATGGAGACCAGAAGATGAGAACCTATTTGACTAATTAGAAGTAGGATCATTTTAATTGGTTCTGGGAAAAGAGTCGACATCCATGAACCCGTTACACAGTTATACCATTTCCATGTGAATAAAAAAAAAAACTGTATCAGGTGTTTCCAGTGGATACAAGAATCTGAAAAAGGTGATTTCACCTCCATAGCTTTCAAGGTTAATTATCCTCGTATGAAACGTGAGATATTTAAAGTGTGTCGTTGTTTATACATCTCTGTTTAAAAAGTGGAACACTTATATATATAACATTCAACTGTATGTACGCTGAGGAAAACTAACTTTAGTTTAAAAATGAATATACAGGATTGACAAGTATTTATACTGGTCAACTGGTATAGTGGTTAGTGTCGTGTTATGCCACTCAGATGTCGCGGGATCGCGTCTCTCCCATGGCAATGAAAAACAACTGGCTCTGTATCATGATCAGTTACTGCTGCGGTGTGGGGTCTGCGGTGGGAGGTTGAAACCAACATTCTTTGGAAGCTGGAATTTCAAGTCAATGGCCCATTTGGTGTGCATGTTCCATGTGAATAGGTTTAATCTACTGAAATAATAGTAATTATTATTATTATTAAATCAGAATAATAAAACTTTCCCTTCTCCAATCACGTAGAGGGAAAAGCTGATGCCAAGATCTTAGTGATGATGAACACGATGGTGGTAATAATCGGAGTAACCAATTCTTCCAATTTTCTTATCCTTCCCTACTTGGGAGTTGCTCTCCCTTTTGAGATTAATCTTTTCTCGCCCTTCTTGATGTAACTGCATCAAAGACATTTAGAAACCTAAAGACATTTTGGAGGTTTAAAAACCTTTCGTTTCATCATCTCTCATATTTCACTCCGACAAGAGACGTCATGGTAGTTTGTTTATAAGTAGCCTTTCTGATCTTTAAGTATTTGCAACATCAGAAATCAAGTTGTTTTTTTTTTAGGGGGCTAGGTGGATGTCTCTCTTGATCTGTTTTGCTGCTTCTCTAACTCCTATAAATTTCCTTACTGCAGTACTACTTTCCTCGGTAGGTAGACCACAACTTTTAAGACCTTTTTTTAACGGCAATTCCCTATATGCAATTGCTACATTACAGCATAAGGTTGCACGCTTTATAAATCATAATCAGCATGCTTGAGAAAAGGAAACTACGACATGAAGCGATAAGTTCTCTAGCAGCAATAACAAATCAAGAAAGCCTGGAGTCGAGTGATGCACAAATAACTGTCAAATACTCTGAATCAATAAACACGGTGTCATCTACGAACAGCCACTCATGCAATCAGCCATTCAACTATAGCACTTCATATCCAACCAGATGTCTATTCATGCCTCATTTCATAAGGCATGATGGAGAAATAACTCGTGGGAGGGTTGCGTCATCTGTTTAGCTAGCCATCTTATCTCCAAGGCCGACAATTATGTTGGTAATAAAATTTCAAAACAGTGCAAGTCTCAGAACCCCACCCAATGGAATATTAGACTCAACTTAAAAAATAAAACTATCAACTGCTAACTGCTGTAGGTCACTTAGAAAAATCTGTCAAAAGATCGACAACATGTAATCAGGGAAGTTTATTAGGAAAAGACCATCTTAAGGTAAAAGTTGTTTACTGAATATAAGATACGTAAATAAGGAAATTTGCATAAATAAATACATACACTACCAACATGCATACATACACAAATACGATATATATATATATATATATATATATATATATATATATATATATATATATATACATATATACACACACAATTATAATATATATATATATATATATATATATATATATATATATATATATATATATATATATATATATATATATGAGCCTCCCCATGGCTCAGTCGGTTACAGCAGCAGCTTCGACTTCAGAGGTCTGTGGCGCGGTTCAAATCCGCAGCCGACTGATCAGAGAGGCAGACACTTTGCTATCCGTGTAGACATCCTGGGATTATATATATATATATATATATATATATATATATATATATATATATATATATATATATATATATATAATCAATCAATGGATAGGTTTGCTTAAAAGCAAATGGGCGTTACAGACTAAATACACACACAAAACAAAGCCATTACAACACCTTCTAAAAAACATAACAAACATCTCACACGTCTCGAACTCGCGCCCTACCCGCGCAACTTCTCGCTGCTGGGAAGAAAGGGCGTTGGGTCGGGTATGATACATGAAACATACGCTACCGGGGTCTAAGCGATGTCAGGCAGGGCAGCCGATCGAGACTACAGGTCTACCCCAAAAGCCAAATCAAAAGTCCTTCAAAAGAAGGCATCGTGCTTACCCCATACAAAAATGGGAAAAAAGCACGTTAAAAGAAGAAGAAGAAGAAGATATAGATATAGATATATATATATATATATATATATATATATATATATATATATATATATATATGAAGCATTAATGTTGAGGAAGTTTTCTACTAAGATGGCTCATCCACGATTCAATCACTAAAGGTATGAATGTGCCAGTGATCGTTGTCTTGTCTTTATTTTTAAAAATCAGTTCCTGTTCCAGTTGGGGAAAAGGTTTAATTTTGAATACAGTTTACATACATACATACATATATATAGGCTATATATATATATATATATATATATATATATATATATATATATATATATATATATATATATATATGTGTGTATATATGCACGTGTTAAATTGGTCTGTGTCTGTATATATAAATATATATATATATATATATATATATATATATATATATATATATATGTGTGTGTGTGTGTGTGTGTGTGTGCATGTTTGCAAAACTGGTGTGTGTATATATATATATATATATATATATATATATATATAAAAGAAAAATCCACGAAGAAAACAGGAAAAACTGAGTGCTGAGGTTTTCGACACTAGTCCTTTACTTAGCAGTCTGCTAAGTAAAGGACTAGTGTCGAAAGGCCTCAGCACTCCAGTGTTTCCGTTTCCTTCATGGATTTTATCTTTATTTATATATTCATCACGTTCCATATTTTCGTGATTCAGTTATACATATATATATATACATATTATTATATAAATATATATATATATATATTTATACATAGGTAATATATAATATATATATATATATATATATATATATATATATATATATATATATATATATATACACACGTAATCTTATAACACTTTTCTCTAGTAAGGAAAGGGAGTATGAACATCAGCATCCTCCAGTTTTCCATAATAACCGCTCCCTAATAAAACAATTCATTTACCACACGGTGTTTACTGAGGCAAAAAGAAAAACAATACCCAAAATAAAAGCGAGGAAAGGAAAGGAAAAATCCCATTAAACCCTTAAAGAGGACATGGTGGATGTTGGACAGGTTCGGCAACACCTGTTCAAAGATGGTAATTGGTGTAAATTATGATCATTGACGTGGAACGAACTCATAAAATGACTCCTCGTCCATTTGTGTCATCCCAAAGTAGAGAGAGACACATCGACTGCTTTGCGGAAACGATGAGTGCGTGTGTGGGTACGAAGAAAGATGGATTTTCCGATAATGAGAAGAAACGTGTTTCATTAGCCAGTTTTGTGAGTGCAGAATATGAATATTGTCAAGTGATAAATATACACTTGGGAGAGAGAGAGAGAGAGAATGTTCCAGTTACAAAATCGTTGGGGAGAGAGAGAGAGAGAGAGAGAGAGAGAGAGAGAGAGAGAGAGAGAGAGAGAGAGAGTCAAGGAAAATTCCCTGAATTTACTGCCATTATTGAATTAGAGAGAGAGAGAGAGAGAGAGAGAGAGAGAGAGAGAGAGAGAGAGAGAGAGAGAGAGAGAGAGAGAGTCAAACAAAAAAGATACGTACAGCAAAAATTGCTTCCGGACAACTTGCAGGAAACGCACATAAACACCAGGGGAAAAATACAGTCGAAGAAATTAAATGTCACAAACAATGTATATATAATGCACAGAATTTACTGTTATTACTATTCAAAACGTGCGCACACAAATATACTTCGCGTGTGAAAAACATCAAAGAAAAACAATGAAGAAAACACCAAACTGATTGATTGCAGAACTAAATAAATGCAAAGCAGATTAGAAAAGCGTCAGAATATTTAAGGCAAAATGGATGAAGCTATCACCCTTGACACCTGCGGTACGACTTGAGATTAACCATTTCCTCCACTAAGGGAATGCATGGAATGTTCCAGGTGCTCGGCAGTGCCACGTTGTGGCATTGGCAACGTGGATGCTGGCACTGCAAAACGAGTAGCACGCGGTAACTCATTACGAGTTACATCAAGAAAGGTGTTAGTCAAGGTTCTCTTGTTGAAAGAAAGCTTATGCAACAATGTCAGGCCGGATATCTTCCAACACTGGACTTAATCAAAATTACTACCGACATCTGGAGCATTATGACCAATAACAATTTAACAAGTAACAAATGCGCCGAAGTTTCTTCGGAGCAATCGAGTTTTCTGTATAGCGTATGATGCTGTATTAAATTCTCAGCCACGGTCCATTAAACTCTCAGCCGCGGCCCATGGAACTTTCACTCACGGATCGGTGGTGGTCTGTGTTGCTGGCACCTATAGCGGTACCAGACGCACGATCATGGCTAACTTTAACTGTAAATAAAATCAAAACTACTGAGGCTAGAGTGCTGCAATTTGGTATGTTTGGTGACTGGAGGGTGGGTGATCAACATACGAATTTGCAGCCTTCTAGCCTCAGTAGTTTTTAAGATCTGAGAGTGGACAGAAAAAGTGCGGACGGACAGACAAATAGCCACCTCAATAGTTTTGTTTTATAGAGAACTAAAAAATCGATTTGAAATATATGGCATAAATAAAAGCTGAAGGAATCCTTGTACCAATACCTAGTTTTCTGACTATTAGAGGGTATATTTTTATTTTCAAGAGTTAAGAAATACAATGATTTGAGTGACATATAAAGCAAAATAGCGTTAAGAATTCATATCCATTATATCCACAATTAATAAAAACATTACGCTTACCCAGTTTGAAAGAAAATTCAAGCTGACCCTCCGAAATACTGGTAAATCCATTCCTGGTATCTTACTTTAATTCGTTTTTAATTCAAGTGAGTAATCAGATACCTTACTTTCTTGCCCTACAATCATTTACTAATGAAGACTGAAGCTGGCAAAGATTCTAAAACTCAGCCAAGTAGAAAAACAGACAAGATTCTAAAACTCAGCCAAGTGGAAAAACAGACATGATTCTAAAACTCAGCCAAGTGGAAAAACAGACATGATTCTAAACTCAGCCAAGTGGAAAACAGACATGATTCTAAAACTCAGCCAAGTGGAAAACAGACATGATTCTAAAACTCAGCCAAGTGGAAAAACAGACATGATTCTAAACTCAGCCAAGTGGAAAACAGACATGATTCTAAAACTCAGCCAAGTGGAAAACAGACATGATTCTAAAAACTCAGCCAAGTGGAAAACAGACATGATTCTAAAACTCAGCCAAGTGGAAAACAGACATGATTCTAAAACAGCCAAGGGAAAACAGACATGATTCTAAAACTCAGCCAAGTGGAAAACAGACATGATTCTAAAACTCAGCCAAGTGGAAAACAGACATGATTCTAAAACTCAGCCAAGTGGAAAAACAGACATGATTCTAAAACTCAGCCAAGTGGAAAAACAGACATGATTCTAAAACTCAGCCAAGTGGAAAAACAGACATGATTCTAAAACTCAGCCAAGTGGAAAAACAGACATGATTCTAAAACTCAGCCAAGTGGAAAAACAGACATGATTCTAAAACTCAGCCAAGTGGAAAAACAGACATGATTCTAAAACTCAGCCAAGTAGAAAAACAGACGAGATAAGTCTGGGTGCAGCAAAAGGCACCATGAAAAACAAACCTCCTAAATGTCTCTTGAAAAAATTAGATCAAATATTTCTGTTAGAACACTGGAGAACTTCTGTACACATATGGGGCTTCCGGTCAATGACGTCAACTATCATTATTTTTCAGAAGGTGAACCCTATTCATATGGAACAAGTCCCCCAAAGGAGCCACTGACTTGAAATTCAAGCTTCCAAAGAATATTAAGGTGTTCATTAGGAAGAAGTAAGAGGAGGTAAAGGGAAATACAGAAAGAAAATAAATAAAAAAAAAATAAAATCTCGCTTGTTACAAAAAAAAAAAAGAAGCACAGTGCAAAAAAACAAATAGATATTTCGAAAATTCACATATGACGGATAATTAGATTAACTCCTACGTTCATACAGCCAAGCTCGATGCGTGCGAAAGTTACAAATTACGTAAGGCAACATCTGCGAGAGAGAGAGAGAGAGAGAGAGAGAGAGAGAGAGAGAGAGAGAGAGAGAGAGAGAGAGAGAGAGAGAGAGAGAGAGAACTCTGCATCCAAACCAAACTACGTTCACCTCTTTAACTCGGAGTTGGTAAAGGAGTAAAAATTTTCTTTTCATTTTTTATTCTTAAATCTGAATCTATCATTAACTAATCTCATATCTGTAATAAAACAAATTCGAAATAAATACGAAGAAAGAAAATAAACGAAAAACAGTAAATCGAAAAGCAAAATAGCAAGAAAATGTAGTTCCCCGAAATGGAATGGAAACAAATAAATATACAAATGAATGAATGTATTTAAAAAAAAACTGCTTGATAAACAAACTTCTTCAGAGATGTAAGGATCAGCGGGGCAAAATCAGTTTCTCTTCCTGGTGCCAAAGTTTAGATGCGCGTTCCATTTCGAATATCAAAAACTGACGTCGTAATATTCAGGTGGCAGGTCTTAATTAACCCACATACCGCACGCATTCATGTGATCTCCCTGAATATCGGACCGTTCCTTTCAATATCGAGTGTACCGAAAAACTAGGTAATTTCTGTAACAAAAATTGAGACATCTCGGTAGGAGGTTTGGGACGGTAGTCTCCCTTATTTTATATTACCGTATTTTTTTTACGGCATTTGAACACAACATAATATCTGTCTATCTATCTATCTGTGTGTGTATGTATGTATGTATATATATGTATATATGTATATATATATATATATATATATATATATATATATATATATATATATATATATATACATATATAATTTTATAAATATATATATACTGTATGTGTGTATGTATCTTCCCCTTCTGAAGGACGACCCCAAAATATCTTTTCATATATCAACATGACTTTTGGGATGAGGCGGCCATCCATTCTCCACTCTTATTGTGACCAAATTCACTACCCAGGGCCCCTCTGAGGAGTTAATCACAACTAGGACGAGGACCTAATACTGTTCCACTTGTCAGGAATCGAAACTCAAGGGATATAGCCACTGACTACCGTGAACGAATGTGTAGGTAGAATAAGTATTCAAGGGTATTCCACAGATACAAATACTGAAGGAAAGGGTATATATATATATATATATATATATATATATATATATATATATATATATATATATATATATATATATATATATATATATATATAGAATTTAGGCCAAAGGCCAAGCGCTGGGACCTATGAGGTCATTCAACGCTGAAACGGAAATTGACGGTAAGAAGGTTTGAAAGGTGTAACAGGAAGAAAACCTCACATTTGCACTATGAAATCTTGTTAGAGAGGGTGGAAAGTCAGATGAAAGAGAGAGAATATGAACGGAGGTACAGTAAAAGGAATGAAAGAGGTTGCAGCTAGGGGCCGAAAGGACGTTGCAAAGAAGCCTAAGTGATGCCTACAGTGCACCACGTGAGGTGCGCTGACGGCACTACGGGATGGAGGAAGGGTAAGACAAAATGGCGTATTACCTTCACGGATTTTCTAGTAACATTCACCATCAAAAAGCAGACATTCGAATGCGAGGATAAAATATATAAACGATTGTCATTAGCAAAACATATGTTATCATCACGGTGATTGATGGACAAAACTTATGCAATTTAGCGCGCTCTAACGAAGATTATGGAAATTACAGAAACCGACAGAGCTTGCCATCCCATTAAAAAAAAAAATATAGGTTTCCACTTGACAGGCTTCGACTGACATTCTTGAAAGGCCTCACTTCAATCACTCCGTAAGAGCACGAAGCGACAGTTTGAGTGACAGCCTGACCTCGTTCCGTCAGAGTAAAAGTAAATGGTTTCCGGCCATAATTCGCCGGGAAAAAGCGACGAATGTGTGATGTAAGCCATGTTTATGCAAAAGCCTTTATATGTGCTAGAGAATATTTGCGGTTTCTTCTTCGCCGTAATCGCACAAAATACAGAAGACAGGCTGACTTTTTCGATGCATTTACTGTGAAGTTTTCTTAAATATTTACAATGATAAACATTTGGGAGAAAAACTCTCTATCACGACAGTTCATAAATGTTCTACAGGGTTCACATTAATATAACTGTTAAAGGCTCGGGTAGATTTTTATAAAAGCTTGCGAACCATTCTCTGGGTTCACCTTCAGTCAAAAGATGACTGAAGATGAACCCAGGGAAGGGTTCGAAAGCTTTTATAACTTCTACACGAGCCCTTAACAATTATATTATTGTGGAACTTTAGAGCAATAATAGAAATGATATTCGAACCAACCTTACAATAAAGAAATAATCTGATTATTAATCAGTTGTCCATAAGCCTAGTCTGTACTATGAACTTTCTATGGCTAATGGAAAAATTGGCCTCGTGGTCGCAAGTTACAGAGCGTTAATTAAAGTGCATTCTATTACAAAATACTGTAAATTAACATCGAACTGATTTTAACTTGAAAAGAAAAATAAAGAAAAAAAAATTCCACAGGAAATATCAGCTTTACCCATGCCTATCTCATAAATACTTTTGCACCTTACATCCAAAAAGTTGGATATAAAAATTGACAAAATCTGGTCAAAAAAATTTACCACAAATTATGTAATTGTTGAAATAATCCAGCATTCTTCACAAACACAAAAATTCCCTTTGGTTTATGTATTGACAACCCTGGAAAAAGGTTTATTACCTTACCCATCCAGGCACTCGGAGAGGATACGGATTTTCTAGTCCCTCTTATTTATACTGCTAATGCATTTTTGCAAAAAAAAAAAAAAAAAAAATCCCCAACTCACCTGTCCCAGAACATTGACAGAATTACTTGGACCCGACAAACATCTTTAACAATTTCTAAATTAGTCACTATATTGTACAAGCCCTACTATAGATACAGGCCCAAACTCTCGTTTACTGTAAGATACAACCAGCCGATCCTGAAACACAGTAGATACCAAAATATAATTAAAATCCCTTCATTAGTTTTCACGTACTCTCAGTAACACGCACACACTGAACCAAAGCCAAAAGCTCCAACATTTGTGGCACTAATACCACCATCGCTGTAGAAGTAGGAATCCGTATAAACAATACCCTGGTATACCATCAGCTATGCTTTTTTAGTGCCCGGTGTAAAAACAATGTTTGGAGCCATAGATAACTGATGTTATCCATGACTCAAATACTCAAAAAACTTGGCACAGTAATCCCTTCGAACAGCAAATCAAAGAGTGGGAGTATGGTACAAGACAAGCTGACTGATAAAGTCCTAACTGTGCTGAAGTTTAGCCTCCAACCTCACTGATCCCTTAAGTTATTAAGGGTATTATATAGCAAAGCCAACTCATATTTTATTGTCACATTAAGTTTAATTTCTTTTCATATGCCTCGTGAGTTGATTCTACCCATTTTTAGCTTTCTGTAAAAGAAAACTATTGAGGTGGCTTTGCCTGTCCGCCCGCACTTTTTGTAAGTGCCCTCAGACCTTAAAAACTACAGAGGTTAGAGGGCTGTAAAGTGGCATGTTCATCATCCACAATCCAATCATCAAACATACCAAATTGCAGCCCTCTAGCCTCAGAAGTTTTTATTTTATTTAAGGTTAAAGTCAGCCATGATCATGCGTCTGGCAACGCTACAGGACAGGCCACCACCGGGCCCTGGCTGAAAGTTTCAAGAGCCGAGGCTCATACAGCATTATACGCTGTACAGAAAACCCGGTTGCCCGGAAGGAACTTCGGCGTATTTTTACTTGTTGAATTTGATTTTACTATTAACCCTATAAAATCTTTCATATCCCTAACCTTCACCAAAGTAATTCACACGACGCTGCTTCAGAGTTTCTAATCATTACCGAAATAATCAGTAAAAACACTTTTGCATTCCTAATCATCCCCAACTTCATAATGGATTGAAAAGTCGAGACAAAACCATCACCCGATTCCAAGGAGCTAAGACATGCTATTCTCCTTAAGAATATGCATATAAGGATTTCATGAATGCCATGTTCATTTCATTTACTTTTTATACGGATATCAAGAGGAATGAAACAGGGGATATTCATACTTTTAATACATTTTAATAATTCTATGCAAATAGTCCCTATCTAGTTAAAACCAGAATGAAAAGAAGAAAAAGGTGGTAGAGTACAGAGGGAATCTTGGGGGAAACTGATGCAAGGAGAGAAGTCCATATTTTGACACAATAAAAGAATGAGAAACATCATCCAACTGATAAATTGTAAGGATTACTATTTTTCCCATAATCTAAACCTACACTGCTCATTTTTGAAGGCCTTCCTATCACCCGTCATTCACTGACGAAGGAGACAGCAGTTCTCTCTTTTAGGCCAACGGAACAGTGACCAAATAATATTAACAAAAAGATAAGGTAACGTCACTTCCCTACAAAATGAAAAATACTCTAAAAATGACACAGAATAAAGGCCCGCTGACTTACTTTGATTCCGTCTCAGACAGGGAACCAAAGCATCAAGCACACGAAATGATTTCAAGATTTAGTAATTAGATTTAGTAATTAGAAGAAAACATAGGTTCTTGATGGAGGATTTTCTATAAGGAATCTCTGATCTATCAAAAAACTGATTATGTATAATACACACACACACACACATACACACACACACACACACACACACACACACACACACACACACACACACATATATATATATATATATATATATATATATATATATATATATATATATATATATATATATATATATATATATACTGACCATTCTCATTCAGTTATTTATTTGCTCGTCCCGTCTTTTCTTCGTAATCATATATTTAACTTTCACTCTGTTCTTCGTGCGTACAAGGAAAATGGAAAAAATGCACAGTTTACAGCCCATTTCAACCTAAAAGCGAAACAGCTACAAGACCCCAGAGCGATAAGTCAAGTATGCACGAGCCAGATTATACAAAAAGACATCCACAGGTAGAAATCAAATCATACTTGTGATCATCATTTGTGATGTGAACAGGTTATGCCAAATCCATGAAGAATTCAATGATAGCCTTGAAAGTTCCTGTAACAAGCCAGAATACACATAATACTTCATTCTGAGTATCATGTTTTTGAGTTCGCATAAAAATGCTTACTCGAACTTCCCAGGAATTTTCTACATCCATAAAACACAAATGGATCTCGAATGATTACGTATGGGACAGCTGTTGGCCGCATTAATGAGCCTGACGTCACGGCAGACCACCAGGTGCGGGGTCCTTCGGAGCATCCAGTGTGCCGTGAACTTTGACAGGTGGAGACTCGTTTCCCAAGGGCTGGCTGCGCTGCGCTGCCCTCTTTGAATTCCTCCCGTTTTGAATTCCTCCCCCGACGGCACCGGCTTCATACCCAAGAGGTTCTTCCTCCACCACCACTTCGAAGACGCTACCATGACGCGGCAGCGACCAACAACTGCGTCGGTTCTTATCCTTCTCGCCTGCCTCCTCCCCCTCTGCGTCAATGAAGCCACCGCTGCTGCCAATTCCTTGTCTGGTAACGATGACCGGAAGGATACACAGGTAATGCGTCGCTTTGTGAAAATGCCTCGACTGATCTTGGTTTTGACAGCAGTGTGAAATACTGTCACAGGTTTATCGACACCGTAAGTTAAGTATACCGTCGTTTAACCAGACCACTGAGCTGATTAACAGCTCTCCTAGGCCTAACCCGAAGGATTAGACTTATTTTACATGGTAGGAACCAATTGGTTACCTAGCAACGGGACCTACAGCTTATTGTGGAATCCAAACCATATGACAGCGAGAAATGAATTTCTATCACCAGAAATAAATTCCTCTAATTCTTCACTGGCCGGCCGGAGACTCGAACTCGGGCCTAGCAGAGTGCTATCCGAGAACTCTACCGACTCGTCCAACGAGGAACTTATCGACACCCTAAAAAAATTAATATACACACCGAGTGCTCAAACTCTCACCCTCTTCCCCTCCCCCCCCTCGGAATTCTGATAATTTGAAAACGCAAATACCTCAGCTTTTCTTGTTTACGACCACAAATTTGTTCGACAACCTCTCAAAAGTAAAGGAGAGTTGCAATGATAAGGTAAGTGTAACAGACACCCGACATACAAAGTTCTTCATTGGCGGGATGGGTAGAGCTCTCGGCTAGCACGCTGTTGGCCCAGCGTTCGACTCTCCGACCGGCCAATGAAGAATTGGAGGAATTTATTTATGGTGATAGAAATTCATTTCTCGTCGTAATGTGGTTCGGATTCCACAATAAGCTGTAGGTCCCGTTGCTAGGTAACCAGTTGGTTCATAGCCACGTAAAATAAGATTAGTCCTTCGGGCCAGCCCTAAGAGAGCTATTAATCAGCTCAGTGGTATGGTTAAACTAAGAGATACTTAACCAGACATACTAGCAGATGGAAGAACTAAAATCGCCCCGACTCAGTCGACAAGGGTCTAATAACAATAACATTACGGTCTTTATAAAGGAAGGGTCAATTCATGACAGATTTCATCATTTACAAGCTACGGCTGCACATGAGTAAAATATTCGAGTTCACTTAAAAATGTTTTTTGATCAGTTGCCTCAAGCAAAGTCCATAATCACTGTGGCATGCTGAAAATAATACTATAGTGATCAACAAAACCACTAGTCAGAGTGGAACTTTACTTTATCCAGTTGTTGGAGCAGTTTTAATCTGTTTATCTTTAGTGATACAATGATTTTAATCACCTAAAGACAGAGCACTTCTGAAGCCTACAATTTTTCCTCTCTTTTCTTACACCGAGCTAGGTAGCTTTGCGTTGCCTTGCAAGTCTCGGTGACCTAGGCATAAAAAAAAATATATTTAATGCATTATAATGTCAAGTCAAATGGCGCAGAAACCCATCTTTTTTTCATTTCATCTTTCCCTTATACTGAAGTTAATTTTATAAAGTTGCAAACGCATAACGCATAATATGACAAGTCTAAATTCATCTTGACAAAGGATGTCTACAATTATAAGGGAAAAGTCTGTAAAGTAAAAATGAAAATCTAATAGGTTGCATTCTACAAAAGACCTACCCATTAACATGGAAACCGAAGCACATTTCACAGTATTTGTTGCATCTAGAAAAAGTCTACGCAGAAAAAGAAAACTCCGCTCAAAGCCTAATCACCTCACTAACCTACATTGTATGCGAATACAAACAGAAGTCTCATTGATAAAAATTATCGTTACTGTCTGCACCGTCAACCGTCTACTGTACATTGTTACCGTGTCTTGTTTAGTGACCGCTCTATGCTGCTGTGGCCCGTCATTCTAAGCTTGTCACTTTTTTTGTCTATTTCCTATTTAATTTGGAGTCTCATGTCCGTGGCAGGGTTCCCCTCTCAGCTATTGGGCCTCAAAGTCGGCCGATTTAATTTATAAAATAAAAATTCAGGCTTCCATAGGCTATTTTTCACTCTAAACTTGCAGTAAGGGGTACCATGCTAATATCAATACAGGGAAGTTATAATAATGGCCACAAAGAAACTATCGTACCGGTCGCATAACTCCTATCTGGTGACTTTAAGCGTTCTGCAATCACTTGTCATGAGTTTATCTTTCACGATCAGCAGTTATTTAAAACATGAAATTGTTTCTATTCCTCTCTCAAAAATTGTTCTTAACGCAATGGCGAATGAACTAAGGACATCAGATGCTTCACTCAACAAAGATTCATGTGATGGTGATCAACAACAATAATGGAGATGGCAAAAGCAACAAATGCCTACCTCAATAAGATAACTGAAACGTCAATTATTGTTAAAAATGGCCTCGCGAACCTAGTGCGACTATCTAGCGACACACACCTTACTGGCGCTAAACCAGAGGGCGGGTTCCACAGCCAAACAATTACTGAAAACAACCGAGTGTCATCCCACACCAAGAAGAGTAGTGACAGAAAGTTAGTTAATTTGCATTCGAGGAGATGCCAAGCAAAATGCCAAAACGTACGTTTCAAAGAACCTTTGAAAGTGAAATTCCCAGTGCACAAGCAGTTTTAACGCTGGAAACTGAGTACCGAATTATTTCTAAAGTTATAACATGTCTAACATTGAAACAAAACGAGTGAATCATAACTTTATAACATGTCTAACACTGAAACAAAAGGAGTGAATCATAACTTACACACCTTGGTCAACCACTCAGTCACAGTTTCAATACCATCCTTAATCCTCAACAGTGACTCGCGCAAGAATTCTTCAACTTTCACTATTTCCTCCACTTTCGTGATACTGAGCTCTTTACCCCCTTCTATGTTCCCCACTTAAATCTGCAAAATATTCACTCCATAGAACCAAGACTGCTTTCTCTTTAGACGGCATTCCTCCATTTGCTTCTTATATTATGAGAATAATTTGTTTATTAACTTTTCTTTCTGAGTTTACTTTGCTAAATTACAACTATGTGCCATCCCTAAAGTACCCGCCCATATTAATCCCTCTGACTCTACGATCCAATTCTTGAAATTTAACTGCTCCATCATCTACACACACACACATATATAGAAATATATATATGTGTGTGTGTAGTATGTATGAATGTATGTATGTGTGTATATGTATATATTGTGTAATACTTCAAGACAACAGAGCCTTGAGAGCCTTTAGAAGTGTGACAAGACTGCTTAAAACCGCAATGAAAAAGGCTGAATGTTCCGTATAGGGAAAATTCGCTGCGGTGAAAATTCCCGGAATAATATGAGTACAAAGAAGTAACTGTAACTTTTAACAGACCCTGGGAGTCTAGTGTGGGTGGTAATGGGTCTCAGTGAAACCCAAGAAGCTAACAGCATGAATAAGGAAAATTAGTTCTTGGGGGCAGCTCTGGAAACGAGGCAGTAGCAAGTCTAGAACCAACTGCTCTGGCAAAGATTAGGGCAGCTAAAGACTGGAACTTCTCTAGAGGCAGGATACTCTGCTTAGATCATATACTACACCTTGTCAAAATTTCTGGATGTCAATTAGACAAATGAGTTTAGACCCTCTACACAAACAAAGAATTCCATATACATACAAAATGCGGTTCACCTCATCTTCCCAATAATATTTCTAACTCCATAAAAATTTAAAAGAGAACATTTAGAATATGGCGCCCAGACTGCCACCACAGCTGAATACATACCAGCCTAGTACAACATGAAAAACAAGGCTTCAAAATTAAAATACAAGAATAAACGATAAGAGAAATTTTTCTTAAATAAAGTACAAGTACTTGTGGTTTAGTTACAAAATTTTAAAACGCCACAATTCACGACAATGTTCAAAACTTGGGTACGGTTCCAAGGCGCGACGAGACAAGTGATCAGAATGCACCAACAGAAGCCTTCAGAGATACAGAGGAATGGCGCCTTAAAATTTATTCACTGCATATCTGTCCACCTAAAATATAAGGGGACTGTAAAAGGTTGCCAAATGACTAAATAATCGGGGTGGCCGTGGAAACAATGGGGTAATAAGTTAAAATAATTCAGGAGGAAGGAATATGGGAAAATAGGCCTCAAATAAGGTAACGACTAACACTAAAGAGAGATATTTCACTTACAAAATTTCATGTTTCTTAATCTTGCACAACAACTTTTGTGTTTGTTTTTTATAGTCGAATAACTCAAGACTCAAGGCTTGGCTGGAAGCGACTAGGTGCCGCACACTGAATGACGAAAGATATGGGTATTTTGGAAATAATCAACATCCCCAATTTAATAAACTGCAAATTATGAGGGTACCAGGTGGAACATCAGAAGACAGGCTGTGGATTGAAAACTCACGAAGAATTGAAATACTGCACAGTAACAGTTTCTGACACTGTTAAGAGAAGACAGTTCTCCTATATCAGTGCCACTATAACGGAGGTTTGATGATTATCCCAGATCAACGACATAGATACTTGGGCCTTTCTACCCGACAAGATCAGTTCCCGAACAAGTCCTGCGTATCCTGACATCTCAAAGTTTAACAGGTATCAGGTTGATAACTATGTGCAACTCCTTAACTTTACAATAAAGGAGATGAAGTTTTACAAAAATATGGACACCCATGGAATGCTCTCATATCACGTATGAACTTTTTGTAGCATTAGCATAAATTGAATCCAATGGTGGGTTACGTATCTCCTTAACCTCCAAATAGGCTTCCTTCCTTTCTTCAGACGAAAACTTTAATGGACAGAGTTAGCTGACTATAAACACAAATGGGTTCCAAAGGGAAAATAGCCAGCAGAGGGACTCAAGTTATAGGAAGAGGTGACGAAGAAATAAATATGAGGCAATAGAAAATGAGACAACAGCAGGAAGCACGAATGAGTGCGCTCCACACTTAACAATCTGGAGATCAGAAGATTCCAAAACTGCACTAGGAAAATTATTCCACATTTTAGTTGTAGCCAAGATAAATCTCCTATCAAACTGAGGAACATTAAACCTGATACTGGGAAACGATTCTTTGAGTTAGTAGCAGTCTACCTACCATTACATAATAACCGTGATGTCCTGTCTACAGTTAAAAGATGGTTCGACGTACAAAAACACGAAATAAATGAATGAATGAACACAGTCTTTAGGCCAAAGGCCAAGCGCTGGAACCTTTGAGGTCATTCACCGCTGAAACGGAAATTGACAGTAAAAGGTCTGAAAGGCGTAACAGGAGGAAAACCTTGCAGTTGCACTTGGAATCAGTTGTTAGGAGAGGGTAGAGAGTAAGATGGAAGAAAGACAATATGAACAAAACACGAAACAGAATTACATAAACTCCACCTAGCACACGTATCATGTCCCAATCTCAAATTCCTCACAACGTCAGAGTGATAATTATCCGGATAATGTGACCGTACACTTGTGGCTTGTTAACGAGGTAATAGGTACGACTATTGGCAATTCCGATGGCAATTCCTGTTAATTAATATCCTGTAATTATATTCAAAACGGATCATTTTCGAATCGGACGAAATTTGTGGCAATATCAAATCGAAAGTTCGTCTGTAAATTTTTTTTTCTATATGCTGTTCAAACGTTTATTAGAAATGTCTACTTATGAATAAAAATAACAATGTTAAATAAACACATTTTTTCTATTATAACTTTCGGTGCCTAATTTTTATATATAAAATGTTGCTATCATTCCCTAAATAAGTTTCATAAATTCAACCAGATTTCCATACAATGCAATTTTCTTACAGTGACAGCATAAACGAAAAACAAGTAAAAAATGATCCGCAGTTTCTTCGGCGCAATCGAGTTTTCTGTACATCGTATAACCTAGGCCACAGAAAACAGATCTATCTTTCGGTGGCCTCGGTATAATGCTGTATGAGCCGCGGCCTATGAAACTTTAACCACGGCCCGGTGGTGGCCTATCCTATATAGTTGCCACAGGGACGATTGTGGTTAACTTTAACCTTAAATAAAATAAAAGCTACTGAGGTTAGAGGGCTGCAATTTGGTATGCTTGATGATTGGAGGGTGGATGATCCACATACTAATTTGCAGCTCTCTAGCCTCAGTAGTTTTTAAGATCTGAGGGAAGACATAAAAAGTGCGGACAGAAAAAACTGCGGACAGAATAAAGTGCGGACGGTCAGACAAAGCCGGCACAATAGTTTCCTTTTACAGAAATCTAAAATCAGAAAACACCCATACTAACAAAAATACTTCCACGATATTAGGATAACCCAGTGAATTGCATATTTTTATAGTGGGACAGGCATGCTAACAACGATGAATCCCACTTCAGTAATACCTACACAATCTTACAATATTCTGCTTTTCATTTACTCAAGAGTCACTCTATTTCCGGCTTTTTAGTTCCATAAATGCATGTTACGCTAAAGATTTAAAATGGTCACCGAATTTTAGATTCCCAATATGTTTATGTAAGTGTGCATGTGCACTTCCTGAATGCTACGCTTTCAGAATGTATTCCTATTTACCTTTATAGACTTTGTCGACTAATTACAAACCAGTATATAAAAGTAATATTCACCAGAAAAGAACGAGTACCTTAATTACAACAAAATTAATCATTTCATATAGAACTGAAAGTGTCAATGTTCCTCTAAACTTTCCTTAAAACTTATTTATTCAGTGATATATGGGATATCTAAAACAGGCGTGGATGCACAATAATTAGAAAAATGTAAAACACCAAACCAGTAACTTGGAAGTAAATACAATTGAAAGTACTGGGGCTTTCCTAATGGGAACAAATCTGTCAAGTATTGAACAAAAACACTGTAGATATAGATATGGAGAAAACCAAAAATTGCAACACTGCTACAGTTATTGCCAGTGTATCTGAAGATTCCCTTGTTGTGCCCTGACAACCTACCAGTCTACAGCGCGTCCGATTTCTTAACAATGAGCTGCCAGGCTACAACAACGAAGCCTTAAGACTTGTTGGCTGTTTTAATAATAAATCCTGTATAACAGTTAACAGTTGCCATCCAAGATCCTTCCGTTTTCTGCAGCTTTGAAATAAAAGTCTATGTTACCTGGAGAATATTAGTCAAAAGTTAAGTATACCTTAGTTTTACCAGACCACTAAGCTGATTAACAGCTCTCCTAGGGCTGGCCCGAAGGATTAGACTTATTTTACGTGGCTAGGAACCAACTGGTTACCTAGCAACCGGACCTACAGCTTACTGTGGAATCCGAACCACATTATAGCGAGAAATTAATTTCTATCACCAGACATAAATTCCTCTAATTCTTCATTGGCAGGCCGGACACTCGAATTCCGACCTAGCAGAGTGCTAGCCAGGAACTCTACCGACTCGTCCAACGAGGAACTGAATATTAGTCAAAATTTTCGCTACAAGACAATAAGCAAAATTCTGCTTCCCAAAATTTGATCCCTGTGACAACCTACATTACCAAAGGACTGGTTATTTGGGCTGAACGTAATGTTCTCCACTTATCAAAGAACTTAAATATTTATGCATTTATTAAATATGACAAACCTGTGATCTGATAGCAGCTATTTCTTTCATTAGCAAAAACGTTACGATCTTTCTGACTGATTTTATTTATACTCTTTTATTGTATATTTTCTGAGGTTTATAAGCTAGCTATTAATCAATTGCATCACGAACACATTAACAAGAAAGCAATTAGATATGCTTTAATTTTCAGCGATTTCACTGCGACATCTTCCTTGGCTTTCAAAATTAAAGGCTAAATTCTTCAAATAGAGGGAAATCGTGGGGACTTTGATAGGCGTTACATCCATCAAAAATGTAATATACATCTACGCACAGCTGTCATGGAGTTCGTTTCAAAATCCTGTTTTATGTGAGCGTTTATAGTCCGTTTCTTACACTAAAGTAAGTGTAAGACTCTTGCACTAAAGCAAGAGTAAGATTTCTTACAAAAAATTAAGAGTAAGACTTCTTACACAAAATTAGGAGTAAGGCTTCTTACACTAAAGTAAGAGTAAGACTCCTTACACAAAATTAAGAGTAACATTATCCTTTAGCCCTTCTCCAGTATTGATATGAGGGCAAAACTGGAGGCTAGAATTTTTTTGTTTGTTTTTGTTTACAGTGAGGAGAACTAAACAAAAGAAAGATCCCACACACAGCTCATCCTTAGTAATATATAAAGGAAAAAGGGACTGATTTTGTTTGTTTGAAAAACTAAATTATTACCAAGCTAACAACTAATCAGATCTTGACAACGACGTGACAAATAAAAACAGCAAGCCATTGACATAAAACACGCCTGAGATGACAGATTTAAGTAGGAGAACAGATTCAAGCAGAACAAACAGATTTCAGTGGAAGAACAGATTCAAGCAGAACAAACAGATTTCAGTGGAAGAACAGATTCAAGTAGAACAAACAGATTTCAGTAGAAGAACAGATTCACGTAGAACAAAGAGATTTCAGTGGAAGAACAGATTCAAGTAGAACAAACAGATTTCAGTAGAAGAACAGATTCATGTAAAACAAAGAGATTTGAGTAGAAGGACAGATTCAAGTAGAACAAACAGATTTGAGTGGAAGAACAGATTCAAATAGAACAAACAGATTTCAGTAGAACAGGTTTCAGTAGAACAGATTCATGTAGAACAAAGAGATTTGAGTAGAAAGACAGATTCAAGTAGAACAAACAGACTTGAGTAGAAGAACAGATTCAAGTAGAACAAACAGACGTAAGTAGAAGAACAGGTTCAAGTAGAACAAACAAATTCAAGTAGAACAACAGATTCCAGCAGAACGAACAGATTTAAGTAGAACAACAGATTCAAGTAGAACAAACAGATTTAAGTAGAAGAACAAACTCAAGGCGAACAAACAGACTCAAGGAGAACAAACAGGTTCAAGTAGAACAAACAAATTCAAGTAGAACAACAGATTCAAGCAGAACAAACGGATTTAAGTAGAACAAACAGATTTAAGTAGAACAAACAGATTCGAGTAGAACAAACAGATTTAAGTAGAAGAATGGACTGGAATGGAATGGAATATGAAGTTTAGGCCAAAAGACCAAGCACTGGGACCAATGAGGTCATCCAGCGCCGTGGAAGAAATCACTGTCCAAGATGACGACCTGAATCAAGTTGAAGAAAACGTGTCCCAGACGAGACTCATATTCAAGCAGAACGATTCAGGCAAATCAAACGAAAGACAAAGACTTGACTGTTTTATGAATGGATCGTATGACTCTGGTGTTGGTAACTTTCACACTATCTGGAGAATATGAATAAGAATTCATGACCCAATAAATCCGGTCGCGGTGTTTTACACGAGGAACCGTTTCCGTGAATGGTTCTGGCTTGGTTTTCTGGCCTGGTTTTCGTTCGAACAGCTGCGCAGAAATTAACATAAGCTTCCTTAACGTATTCAAAATGTTAATTTCATTACCAATCGTGGGAGGCTTCAGTTCCCCAGGGAACAAGTTCCGTTCACATTTCACGAACGAATGAATAAACACTTGAATATTCGAGAAATATATTTTAATATTCATCAACCTGTAAACAACCAACGTCAAACTTCAGCGTGTCTGGCTCCAGAGGGACACTGTAGTCAGCTGTTTCTAAAACTTCGTCACTGTTTAAAAATTAAGGACATCTAAAATTATTAGTTCAGGATAGTTAACTACGTTTGTAGACACAAATCACTTACAACGTCAAGAACTGTGGAAATGTTTTCGACCGGGGGTGTTCAGGGTGGGTTTAACGCAGCCAGAACAGTGAACCCTAATGTCTTTAAGACACAGCTTTCCTTGGTATTCGAAAGACTATCAAGACCAGCAAAACTTCACCACTAAGAACAGAATCGTTTAAGTGCCACTCAATATAACTGAGGAATAAAATGATTAAGTGGACTGACCTGTTCAAGTTTTAAGAAAGAAACTCAATCATGCGAGTAAACGTCAACAACGGGGAAAAAGTCTACAATGACGTCAGAGAAACTATAAACTGCAAACTCCAAAAGAATGAATGTATTTGAAAGATGGAATTTTGCTAGTATTATTTCCTCACAGCCCAAATAACTTTCCCTACCTTTTCATGTTTTTTATGTTCACGTTTTTCTCTATTTTCTATTTAATGCACTGTACATGTTAACTGTAGATGTTTATTCAGGTGCCGTGGGTGCCATATACAATATCTGTCTAACTTCGCATAAATGTCAGCAGGTTTCATTATTTAATCGTGCTAGATTATTTTTTTAACATTGTTGGTTGATACGATAAACACTTTCATTCATAATTAGTTTCTGTACAATCGGCTGCGGAGATTTATCGTCAACTAAATAAAAAAAAAAAGACTACATACCTATGTACCTGCTCAGTAAATTCCCTGCAATACTACCATATCTAACTTACAGTACATCGTTTTCATTGTTTGCCTAGTGTTCTTGCATATTGGGCCTTACAAGCACTACAACCATTCCTCGTATCTTGCCTTCTTGCTCAACAGTCTGAGCATAAAAATGCTTAGTTCTTAAGCAACACATTCGCCCTCACATCTCACAATATGCTACCATCTGTCGATCACAAGACTGTTCAAGTGATTCACACGATCCTGTTTCTAGAAGAAACGTCGTTTTGATGAAACAAAAAATCGTTTTTAAAGTATAAAACTCAGCATTTTTGTAAAGAGAGAGAGATAGAGAACTTAATGCAACTGAATGGAATTTTGGCCAAAGGTCATTCACCGCTGAAATGGAAGTTGACAGTAAAAAGGTTTGAAAGGTGCATCAAGAGAAAACCTCGCAGTTGCACTATGAATCAATTTTTAGGAGAGGGTGGAAAGTAAGACTGAAGAAAGAGAATATGAACGTAAGTACAGTAAAATAACTGAAAGAGGTTTACAGCTAGGGGCCGAAGGGACGCTGCAAAGAACCTTACGTAATGCCTACAAAGAGAGAGAGAGAGAGAGAGAGAGAGAGAGAGAGAGAGAGAGAGAGAGAGAGAGAGAGAGAGAGAGAGAGAGAGATTAAATTCACGACAAAGTTCATCCCTGACGTCAGTCCTCCTTCCCCTTACAGATTCACGATCAGAAGGACACGAAAAAAGCCGCAGAAGATCCCGAAGGAGGCGACGACGAAGAAATAGAAGAGAGTGAGTACCAGCGGAAAGTCGAGGTCCCAGACTTCGGTGCCACCGACGACCCCTACACCATCGTCGAAGAATCGGACACTTGTTACTGGTGTGGCACCGATGTTCCCGAGGACGACGATGAACATAGAGCTGCCACCATCTACACGTGTAAGTGTGTGACTTTATGTATGCATGTATGTAGTGTATATGTGTGTGTGTATATATATATATATATATATATATATATATAGGCTATATATATATATATATATATATATATATATATATATATATATATATATATATATATATATATATAATTGTGAAGGAACCTTTAAGAAAACTTTCCTCGAATTCGTAAATATATACTTTTACAAATTCTCTATTTCAATTTTTTCTTCAATTAAGGGGGTAGTTTATATATTTCTTTATAATATTTTATATTATATATGTATATATATATATATACATACATACATACACACACAAATATATATCTATAAATACTATAAAATTTTGTTTCCTCTAATGAGAACTTTTTATAAAGTGTATATATACACATGTATACATATATATATGTTCATATATACATATTTATACATATATACTTCATAAAAAAAAGGCCTCATTCAAGAAACAAAATTTTATTAAGCCACCATATTTCGGCCAATACACACATACAGTATATATTGGCCGCAACATGGCAGCGTATTCAAATTTGTATTTCTTTTACGGGCCTTTGTAAGAAAAATAATAAGCCATTGCATTAAAAAAAAGGCAGAAATACTCAAACACTTTCTGCATTATAATTTTCCCAGTCAAGTTTCTGACTGAAAACTTGGTAACTAAGGTTAACTTTGCAAGGTGGACTTTGACAGTCGTTGTAGAACTTTTATAAGAAAATAATTAATTAGGAAATAAATGGTCCTGAGCTGAAATAAAGGATATTGATTTTCCCTTGGTCGCAACAAACAAACAAACAACAGTTGAGATTATTTGGGAGACTTTGCTCGATAGGTAATTTTGATCAATGGTTCTTTCGTCAGTGAATTAGAGCTTTCGAACACATCTTGACAGCACCTATGTATTTGATTACAGAACAATCAGCATTCAACCCAAATTCACTAGCATGTCAAAGAGCACATATTCTCATATCTAATAATATTCTTGACGCATATCTTGCTCCACGCATCTATAAAACCTTGCGTTATTTGAAATATTTTAGGAGATTGATTGATTTATAGATTTTAGGCATACATGCCAAGCACTGGGGCAACTAAGACCATTCAACGCGGAAACGGAAATTGACAGCAAAAGTTTGAAAGATGTAACAGGGGGAAAACCTCGCAGTTGCACTATGAACCAACTGTTAGGAGAGGGTGGCCAGTAAGATGGAAGAATGAGAATGGGAACGGACGTACAGTAAAAGGATTGAAAGCAGTTGCAGCTAGGGGCCGAAGGGACGCTGCAAAGACCCTTAAGTAATGCCTACATTGCACCACATGAGGTGCACTCACGGCACTAGCCCCCTACAGGGGAAATATTTTGGGACAGCAAATTTCTCTATTTTTAAATCAATCACCAAAGCAAATTTCTTCGTTTTTAAACCCATCGCCATTATTCCAATCAGCATGCTGGCCATTCCTAAAACGAATATCTTTCATATTTCATTCCAGTCAGCGAGTACATAGCTCCAGGGACGTGTGTGACGAATAAATCGCCGAACTATCCAGCAAGATACCCTAACAACGTTGACTATCGCTGGACTTACACAGTAAGTAACAACCACCTGACGACGATTTTTTCAAACAGCTATGTATGAAGCAGAGAGAGAGAGAGAGAGAGAGAGAGAGAGAGAGAGAGAGAGAGAGAGAGAGAGAGAGAGAGAGAGAGAGAGAGAGTTTTTTTGTTGTAATATACCATGCGAATTTCTGCCTCCAGGAGATAATTGCAAAACCTGATTTAGCGTCCGAGAAAAACCCAGTATCCCAGAATACCCTAAATAATAAGTCGGAATATACAGACCAAAACCTCAGAATATCTCAGTGACCAGTCATTTTATAATTTTTATTAATCTGTTTAAAAACGAGAGAGAGAGAGAGAGAGAGAGAGAGAGAGAGAGAGAGAGAGAGAGAGAGAGAGAGAGAGAGAGAGAGAGCTGTTGTAATATACCATGCGAATTTCTGCCTCCAGGAGATAATTGCAAAACCTGATTTAGCGTCAGAGAAAAACCCAGTATCCCAGAATACCCTAAATAATAAGTCGGAATGCGCGGACCAAAACCTCAGAATATCTCCGTGACCAGTCATTTTATAATTTTTATTAATCTGTTTAAAAACGAGAGAGAGAGAGAGAGAGAGAGAGAGAGAGAGAGAGAGAGAGAGAGAGAGAGAGAGAGAGAGAGAGGTTTTCTGTTATAATAAACCATACGAATTCATCTCTCAAGAAGATAACTGCCAAACCTAATTTAACTTGAAGGAAAAACTGAGTATTCCAGATTATATCCTAAATAATAAGTCAGCATATCCACACCAAAAACTCTGAATATCATAAAGACTAACATTTTCTAATCTTCATTAGGTCATATGTTTACGTACAAGCTCTAATTCAAATTAAACAAGTCACTTCCAATACCAAGCCTCATGTACTGTGAAATGCAGTCAACTTTTGAGATTAACAGCGCACTAAACAGAGTAATATTTCAGCAATTTTCGTCTTATCAGAGTAAAAGGAATATAAGAGTCAACGCCAGGATAAAGCTAATGGTCAGACAACGCAAACTCACATATTCTTTTTTTTTAATTTTCGCCAGACACACGCTGACAGCGTGATGACCTTCACCGTCCCTGTTGGAGGTCTACAGATCAGCAGAGGTTGCCACCGAGATAAGCTGAATGTGAGAGTGGGGAGTATAATAACAAAGTAAGAACCGCTGAGAAGCCATTTCGTTTGTCATTCCTTTACCTGTTCCTATGACGATAATGCAATACACAGGCTTTCTCATCTTTGGAAAGACCATGATTGTCATCTGTGACTGTTTCTGACTAGAATCTAAAACAGCATTTAATCACCAGAAAACATATATGACCATACAAGTGGATATTTGCTCTTATATATAAGCATATGTAACAGCAAATAACCACTGGAAAACCAATTCTTTCTTTGTAAAATAATGTGTAATGAGTGCCAATCTTAGGAAGCCAAGCAGATACCTACTTAGAAACTTAAAATTCAGTGCTTCAGTTTAGGATCTAGTTATGATGCTCAATTATACTTTCGTGAGTGGCAAATCACATCTCACACTAAGAATGCCAATGAATCCCAACTCTATGCTACAAAAAGATAAACAAAAACAAAAATAAGTTTTGTAAAGTTCCAGAATTTTAGGTGCTTCGTACGCCCATACAAGAGGCTCATCAGCAATGCACTGAGCACGCCTCAACACACTATGACACTCACCTAGGTCTTATGCACATTCTCCACCTTCCTGGATATTGGAGCCCTTTCATTCCTACACTCCTACCATCCCAATTATCAGGACTTTCTAGGTCTCCTTCTCCTTCTTCTCCTTCTGCCTCCTAAGGCTTCAGAATTATGCACTTTTCACGACAAATCATCGTCCATTCTCTCCACATGGTCAGACAATCTCAAAACACCGATCATTATCTTCAGCTGAGGTGCCCTTTTTACATCTACGTATTTCCATATTCCCGTTTAATACCAGTCTCTCCAAACGTACTACGCAAACCGTTCATCTTAGCGACTTCAACCTCTATTCTTCCATTCGTTTTCAACATCCACGCTTTACTTGCAAGAAGCAGAGTTGGCTTGAAGTTACCTTTCTAATTATATATTCCAATTTGAGCTTGCAAAGCCAGTCCACTCATCTTCCAGAAACTTTGCACAAACCCCTGCTGCCCTCCTCGATTCACATATTCTGGGTCACACTTCTTATATATATATATATATATATATATATATATATATATATATATATATATATATATATATATATATATATATATATATATATATATATATATATATATATATATATATTATATATATATATATATATATATATATATATATATATATATATATATATATATATATATATTAAAAACTGAATTCACACTTATTATCAATCAGAGAAACAACAATTCAGTAGCGCTAACAGGGAGTAACGCGAATTAAATGCTAAATCACCAGCAGTTCGATTTCACAGGTTTATACATATATCAAAGAAGTCATCAAATTTCCCTGTGCTTTTACCCAGGAAGTGTGGCCAATTCTACAACTTCAAAATCGACTCGAAAGACACAGCTCTCATGTACGTTCGCTTTGCAACCAATCACAGAATTCGCTGGCATGGCTACACGGGAACCATCTGTGCATGTGAGTACGATTCTGTTCGAATAACCGATAGTCCGTCATAATTCTAACAAGTAAAAAATGCGTCGAAGTTTCTTCGGCGCAGTCGAGTTTTCTATACTGCGTATAATGCTGTATGAAACTCTCAGCCACGGCCCATGAAACTCTCAGTCGCGACCCATGAAACTTTCACCTACGGCCCAGTGGTGGCCTGTGTCGTTGGCACCTATAGTTGTACCAGACGCACGATCATGGCTAACTTTAACCTAAAATAAAATGAAAACTACTGAGGCTAGAGGGCTGCAATTTGGTATGTTTGATGATTGGAGGGTGGATGATCAACTTTCCAATTTGCAGCCCTCTAGCCTCATGATTCGAGGGTGGATGATCAACATAACAATTTGCAGGCCTCTAGCCTCAGTAGTTTTTACGACATGAGGGCGGAAAGAAAAAGTGCGAACGGACAGACAAAGCCATCTCAGTAGTTTTCTTTTACAGAAAACTAAAAAATTAGTCTCCCGAGTATGGACCCTACAATATCTACAATCGTCTGAGACTAGCTCGGAAAACTTATCTACTTACAAACAAAAGGCACTACGAAATTTACACGGTAGCCTTAAAACAATCCTCTTTATTAACAGAATCCTCTTTATTAATACAATCATTTTTTCTGATACCGTCCCATACTGCAAGTCCCACCTTATTTAATAAGTAAACCGGCATTATTATAATGAACATATGAATATAAAATAATAAATTTTTATGTTACTTCCTGATAATGAAACCTCTGCAAGACAGATGGCTTGAGACACAATTGATGTGTATAAAATAATAAAAATTTTTAAAAGAATGTCTGACAGCCAGGTAATCATTTAAGAGTAAGTAGGTCCAAGCTTTCGATATCGTCACATCTGACATACTTAAACATTACAGGCCTGTGAGAGAGAGAGAGAGAGAGAGAGAGAGAGAGAGAGAGAGAGAGAGAGAGAGAGAGAGAGAGAGAGAGAGAGAGGCAGGCGTTACCCCCACAACAACAGTGATGTCATGAAGCTTGTCGAACTTTTTTGGAAGTCTTTAAACGAAGCTGGTTTGAGAGTTACTTAACAAGTTATGTTAACAAGTTTTATAGTTATAAAATTCCGTGGAATTCCAAAAAGGGGCTGATGGATGCCAACTGTCAAACGAAAGCGTGGAATGGGACGAGTACTAATGTTTTATGAATGAAATGGCAGAGCTGTAGTGGTATGTAAACAGGTTATTAGTAACTGAGGGATGGAAAGTAGAGGCAGCCTAATATCAGCCTTCAAATACATTTAGAAAAAAATAGTGTATATGTTCAAACTATGAAGGAGCTGCTGAGTAAACATTTCCCTCATAAAGTGTGATTGTTTTAGGTGCCTGAAAGTCCTGGGAGGTTTTGTCTGCTAAATATATATAGTTTAGAAGGTGAAAACTTGAAAAATGAGAGGAGAAGGAGTATAGAATAGGTAAATCATTGTGTGCTCAATCAAGCACTGTATAGACGTCTGGGTCTAAGTGAAATGTGAGAAGTGTTGAACAGACGAGGATTCAGGATTCTTAGTCATTCAGAAAGCTAATATACAATCAATATAAAAGCATCTTTCATGTCGTGTGTTATTCTCCGGTTACAAAATGAACAGGACCATGAACAGCTATTTTTTTAAGAAATAAACACCTTTTGAAATATATCTATATGCATACACGTCAAGACAGTTTAAGAAAAATGTCAAAACTGAATTGTAACATTTCAAAGTGTTTCGTCTATTTTTACAGCTGCCCTGCCAATACCACCACCTCCCCCCACAACAACTGAACCCCCTACCACAACCACAACCACAACTGTTGCACCAGAGCCCGTACTCTGTGGTAAGTGTATGACATATTCCTTGATAATGGAGGATCTGTGGTAAGTGTATGATATACTTTGATAATGGGGGATCCTGTGGTAAGTGTATGATGTACTCTTTGATAATGGAGGATCTGTGGTAAGTATATGACATACCCTTTGATAATGGAGGATCTTTGTTCAGTGTATGATATATTCCTTGATAATGCAGGATCTGTGGTAAGTGTATGATATACTCTTTGATAATGGAGGGTCTGTGGTAAGTGCATGAATAATTCTTTGATAATGGAGGATCTGTGGTAATTGTATGACATACTCTTTGATAATGGAGGATCTGTGGTAAGTGTATGATATATTCCTTGATAATGGAGGATCTGTGGTAAGTGCATGAATAATTCTTTGATAATGGAGAATCTGTGGTAAGTGCATGAATAACTCTTTGATAATGGAGGATCTGTGGTAATTGTATGACATATTCTTTGATAATGGAGGATCTGCGGTAAGTATATGACATACTCTTTGATAATGGAAGATCTGTGGTAAGTGTAGGACATACTCTTTGATAATGGAAGATCTGTGGTAAGTGTAGGACATACTCTTTGATAATGGAAGATCTGTGGTAAGTGTAGGACACACTCTTTGATAATGGAAGATCTGTGGTAAATGTATGACATATTCTTTGATAATGGAAGATCTGTGGTAAGTGTAGGACATACTCTTTGATAATGGAGGATCTGTGGTAAGTGTGACACACTCTTTGATAATGGAAGATCTGTGGTAAGTGTAGGACACACTCTTTGATAATGGAAGATCTGTGGTAAGTGTATGACATATTCTTCGGCAATACATTCACGAACGTCAACAATCGTTCCTCAAAACAAACGCCGACAAATTTGACATCATATAAGCAGGTACTTTCAGCCGAAGGATGCGCAAACATTCAATGCTTCACATGAATTTCTCTCCTTTCAAAAGACGACATCTGCGGCGACGCGAATGGGTTCACAGGTCGTATCAGCCAGACGAACAATGCACCTCTGGTCTACCCTTGGGTCGTCACTGTTGACGTCAAGAGGGACAGCGTCTACGTCAGGTGCACGGGCTATCTGATATCAAGAAAACACGTCGTCACCTCCGCCTTCTGTTTCTTCCAAGATACTCCAACTGGGTAAAGAAATTATATGTGTTTATTTATATATAAACATACATATACACATATATGTATATATATATATATATATATATATATAGAGAGAGAGAGAGAGAGAGAGAGAGAGAGATGTATATATATACATATATCTACACATATACATATATAAATATATAATATATACAGACATACATATATACACAGAGAGAGAGAGAGAGAGAGAGAGAGAGAGAGAGAGAGAGATGTATATATATACATATATCTACACATACATATATATAAATATATATATACAGACATACATATATACATAAATAGAGAGAGAGAGAGAGAGAGAGAGAGAGAGAGAGAGAGAGAGAGAGAGAGAGAGAGAGAGAGAGAGAGAGCAATAAGAAATAACTAGGATTTTGTAACATCAGCTGATCCCACTTCACGGTTCGGCATCGTTATTAGCGAAACCCTTTAGAGGATTCTAGTGCTTTCACACTAATGGTTCCCTGAACACTTAACAATTGTCTCCTGGATGACGCGATGCGTCTTTCAAACGGCATGTGAGAGAAAGTTCCTATAGAACAGAAAAGAATGTAGAATTTAGGCCAAAGGCCAAGCTCTGGGATCTATGAATTCATTCAGCGCTGAAACGGAAATTGAGAGTGAAAAGGTTTGAAAGGTGTAACAAAAGAAAACCTCTCAGTTGCACTCTGAATCAATTGTTTGGAGAGGGTGGAAAGTAAGATGGAAGAAAGAGAATATGAATGGAGATACGGTAAAAGGAATGAAAAGGGGTGCAGCAAGGGACCGAAGGGACGCTGCTAAGAATCTTAAGTAATGCCTACAGTGCACTGCATGAGGTACACTGACGGCACTAACCCCCTACGGGGGAAAGTTCCTATACATCCTGGCTGACGCGTATTTAATGGAATCTTATCCTTCACATAGATTAATAAAATAGGGGGATAGTATTCCTTTACCCAGCACGAAAATGTTTGTTTGAGAGAGAGAGATAATGTCTACCCAAGGCTATCGATTCCAAACCTTGAATGGGATTAATTAAGGCTTAAAAATCCCAGTTCGGTTACATAGTATAATCCCTATTAGGTTAAACTGTTGATTCTAAAAATTCCACTAGCATTTTCTAATGATTTTTTCCTATTCGACTGATCTTATGAAACAAACTTGAATTGAGATGCAAAACAGTCTACAGATTCTAAAATACCTAGTTACCTTTCTCTAATGATTCTCATTCATTATGTAAGCTTAGATAATGTTACTTAAATATCAAAGACTTAGTCTCTAACTATGCTGTTATAATAATAATAATAATAATAATAATAATAATAATAATAATAATAATAATAATAATAATAATAATAATAATAATAGGTTCTATTGAATATTATTGCTGCTTCAGCTGCATTTATTTTGTAGAAGACTTTTTCTATTTTCCTTATTGCGGACTTCTCTTCAGTGGAGGTGCGTGCTAACAGCTCGCCTATATTTGTCATTTCATGGGGGAAAAGTCAGAATCCAGATTTTGACTTTTCCCCCATGAAATGACAAATATAGGCGAGCTGTTAGCACGCACCTCCACTGAAGAGAAGTCCGCAATAAGGAAAATAGAAAAAATCTTCTACAAAATAAATGCAGCTGAAGCAGCAATAATATTCAATAGAACCTGTTTAAAAGAGGGTCTGCTGCCAAATTATAATAATAATAATAATAATAATAGTAATAATAATAATAATAATAATAATAATAATATATTTAAAAGAACCTTCATACTTTTATCGAATGCGTTCATTCAAAAATGTTTGAAAAACTCTTAAGTCTGAATTGCGATTTGAAATCTCGTACTAGGATCTGCCCATTAGTTGAATAAGTTCTTTCCTTTAAATGGTACCTTGGTAAAATCATGCCCCGAACGTGATTTGAACTCACGCGTTATCGCGGATTCAATTTGTTTGAAGTAGACCTAAAAAGTAACACAACCTAAACAAAAACCTAAAAAGTAACACAACCTAAACAAAAACCTAAAAAGTAACACAACCTATACAAAAACCACGACAACACGGAGGTTCAAACCACGTTGAGAAGAAATCAAATATTTACGATGATTCTTGATCAAGTTCAGTGGCATCCTTTCTCCTTGTCTTCCCCGTCGGAACAGAATCGACAACGTCAGGATAAGACTCACGGCAGGAGAATACGACATCTCGACGTCTGAGACGCCGCAAGCCCAGACCCTGTACGCGGACAACGTCACACTCTACGACGACTTCGACGTCAGCAATGGAGGTGTAAGCATACTGGGTGGTGATCTTGTGTAGAACAGAACATAGAATTTAGGCCAAAGTCCAAGCGCACGGACCTATGAGGTCACTCAGCGCTGGAACGGAAATTTGACAGTAAAATGGCGTGAAAGGTGTAACAGGAGGATAACCTCAAAGCAGTTGAACTTGGAATCAATTGTTAGGAGAGGGTGGAAAGTAAGACGGAAGAAAGAGAATATGAATGAAGGTACAGTAAAAGGAATGAAAGGGGTTCCAGCTAGGGGCCGAAGGGACGATGCAAAGAACCTTAAGAAATGCCTACAGTGCAAGTTGTATCTTTGAGACAGATGTGTCGAGTTTGCATCCATGCTCCCAGAGTAAATATTTCAAAGATTTGGAACGTCTAAAAATATGTCATTTCTTCAAAAGACCCGTATTTTACGGTAGTATCAGTTTCTCATTCTGAGTACGTGTCACTAGTAGGGCCTATATTGTATAATAATTACTAAAGCTAACTTTAATGATGCTACACATGCATAGAATTTTTCTGCACCTTGCCAACAAACATTGCACTTTTTCTGCACTGTCAACAAACATTGCGCTTTCTCTTCGCCTTAACGACAATCATTGCACTACAGATTGAAAATTCTTTCTACACTGGCTGAACACTAATAATATGTATGTTCATTAAAGCGATGTCAAACGAGCACTAGCAAGCACGACTTTCTAATCAATGTAAAGTCTGAGAGCCCAAGATATGCTGATCGTTGCTGGTGGGGTCGAGATTCTCCGTTAACAATTTCCGCGCTTCCCAATACATCTGAAGGTCTGGTCGTGGGTGTCCACTGAGCTAAATGTACATGGCTCCCTGATCGCGAAGGGTTTGCAGATCTCTGCATATACTAATGGCACAGCGTCTAACGCAGCGGTTGCTAAGGGCTTGACATATCCCTTCAGAAAAATGTAATAGGCTACGTATACCATGCTGGCGGACTCGCCCACTTTTCCCTAGAGGGCAGTGTTGTTCCTCACCACAAGGCACAGTAATAGAACTGTGCGGTTACTAAGCAATCCAAGGACATAAACTAAAGATAGGGCTAAGTAGTCTTTAATGAAAACATGTTCGATTTGATAAAATAGCACTGGATTCCTTGTGAAGAGGTTTTTCACTCTATAACAATCCGGTGTCTAATTAACTGAGGTACAGAGGGAATCTCAGTATGTATATTTTTTCTATAATTGTGAAAAAGACACAATTCTAATTCATGCCAATTAAATAAGTACACGTGATTAGATAAAAGTATCCTTATTTTTATATTTCTGAACATACTTTAACTTTTCATTATTGTGACCTTTTTGATTAACTTTTCATTACTGTGACCTTTTTTCTTCAAAATAGGTACCCACTATATGGCATGCATACTACTCTACTAACCTTTTTCCAGGGTGTCTACAACATGGCCGTCATAACAATGCCTGGCAAGGGCTTCACACTGAACAGCAGAGTGGCTCCAATTTGCCTTGCCAATTCTACGATACATTCTGCTCTAGTGATACCCAATACCCAACTGACCTTGGCTGGATTTGGCTGGACAGAACATGGTAAATAATTAACATTTACCCTTAAAAAGCAACCATATTTTAAGCCAGGGGTCACTCATTATATATTCTGATTATGTTTTCCTACCATCCAAGTTTAAACATTTTTTTCTTATTGACAATTTGCCAGCCTCCTTACCTTTAAGTTTATTGTGGTTCCTCACAAGACAGATATCATAAATTTTCATCATTACCTGCCATAGTTTCAAACTTATACATGTAGTGCAACCCATAGTGGCTTTTCCCTAAATTCTTCTAAGCTATAAAACGTACCTACAACCTAAGGATAATTTCCCACTAAATTTTTTATACAGGCCTAATATGAAAAATTTATAGGTTTCAAAATCTGAGTAACTGATAGTGATATATAGTTCCTCCTGTGACTGTATAACACATTCTTACCTGTAACAATCACCTGTAATTGTATTGCCATATTTTGAAGAACCAAAGCCAACGTGAAAACAAACATATTACTCTTTGAGTATTACTCAGTTTATCTAAGTGATTCGCACTTAAAATGTATTTATCAAACGTATTTATCAAATGACAATCATTAAAAAGGATAAATACTCCACAAATACCACTGCAGATCTGCAGTTTGACCAAACGTTGCCAAAACAAATCGGACAAAGTGACAATAACGAGACAGATGATCTAAGACACACTATCCGGCTGAAGAGCAAAATCATCTGCATACAATGTTTCTGCCATCCCCCAGATTATCCAGCCATCAACATGACAGAAGCTACACTGAGGACCTGCAGCTTCGCATGGCCTGATACCGACCTCATCTGCATCTTCATAAGGTTCCAGCCATCGACACCCTGCCATGTAAGTACTCGCTACATAGCATTTTGCAATCAAACACACACACACACACACATACACACATACACGTGGCTCAGTGGTTGACTGTCAAGCCTCATCAGCTGGGGACAGAAAATCGATCCCGAAGAGAGGTGACACTTCAGCCTGTTTTCTGAAAAATTCATAGCGTCTCTGCTGACATAAACCAGTGAATGATGCAACTGGTTGTTACTAGATTGTAGCCAGTCACAGCCAGGGACCAGCAACCTCATCCCAAAGACCAGCTTATAACGAAAAAGGTTAACACCCTCTGGCAAAAAGTTGCTTCCGAGGCTGTTCAATCTTCTGGTAAATTTATGCCAATTCACATGCTCATTATCTCTATTATTTGCAAAATGTAAGAGAAAATAATCGATTTTGTTAATGATCGACATGAGAACTCTTGCCCTTTCATTCGCTCTAAATGAATCCCAGTCATCTGTGTATTCATATATTCGCACATATATATAATATAATATATATATATATATATATATATATATATATATATATATATATATATATATATATATATATATATATACAAGATACAAGTATATATAAATATACATGTATATATATATATATATATATATATATATATATATTTTCTATATAATATATACACGTATGCATATATATATATATATATATATATATATATATATATATATATATATATATAGAGAGAGAGAGAGAGAGAGAGAGAGAGAGAGAGAGAGAGAGAGAGAGAGAGAGAGAGAGAGAAATATATATATATGTATGTATATATATATATATATATATATATATATATATATATATATATATATGTGTGTGTGTGTGTGTGTGTGTGTGTTTTAGTCCTAAACTATATCTTTTTCAACGAACATTACAGGGTGATGCTGGAGCTGCCATCTTCAAGCAGTGGACGGACAGCAAGTACTACGCCGTGGGGCAGATCAATGCCATCACGGTGGACGCGTGCCCTCTGACCGGCGTGGTGTTCCCATGCCCAGGAGTCGCCTTCTACCGCAGCTGGATCGACGGGGTCACCGGAACGCGCTACTGTAACAATGAATAAGGAAAGCCGCCCAATTCTTCCCTCAGATTACCCCCCTTTGTTCTGAAACTAGCTCTCCAATGAAAACTCTTTTCTTGTCCTTCAAGTGCCCGGAAGGAATACCCTTTCAGTGCCCAGTTGTGGCAATGTCATTAATAATTGACTAATCAATCGATCTTTGTTATGGAAACCCAAAAACTCAAAAGGGTTCTCTATGCTATACTCTCCATTGTCCACTTAGATAAATTTGTTGGTTGCAGTTCCTATGGTACGTCCAGTATAATGTTTATGGGGAATAAAATATATTTAAACAATATATAAATACATAAATATACAGTTTGAACACAAGGTGGTGAGACTGGTTTGGTCATTATTTATTCCTCGTTGTTTAAGTGTCGCTGTTTAAGGGATAATTATATACATGACAAATGAAAAGTTCGAGTTTTCTTCTCTGATTTCTCTCGATTCGCGTAACTGGAAGGAGAAAGTCACAAGAGTGAAAATAACACGTCGTAAAGAAGGTATGTAGAGAAAGTAGTTCTTCACCCCAGATGTAATAAAACCACTTCGGTGAAAAGGATTAAATGTCAGAATTAATGACGGAGATTTTTTTCGTACTATGATAGCCAAGAGTGAACCTAAACTAAAGAGATTTTGAAATGAAGTGAATGTGTTCCAAAATAAAGTAGGCGGTGGACAGATGTATCACATCTGAACAAACCCACCTTAACACTGAATGGTAATTCTACAAAAAAGTTAAATTCCTAAATTTACTACTCATTCTATCAGCATATTTTTAACCATATTTACCATTTACCTTGTATTCTTCTGAACTGTAAAACAAAATGAACATTCCCATGAAAGACGCTACGATAAAAAAAAAATGAGCGGTTTCATCTTGAGTCTAGTTCAGTCTTGAACAAATTATACGAAGTGTCGAAACAATTCATGAGTAAGTGGTAAAACGAAGGGGAAATAAAAAGGAAATTATATATATATATATATATATATATATATATATATATATATATATATATATATATATATATATATATATATATATATATATATATATATATAAATATATATATATATATATATATATATATATATATATATATAGAATTATATATGTGTCTGTGTGTACATATATTTATCAACCGTTAACGAATTCACGGATCTTTCATAGACAGTGACCCCCCAAAGAGTTTTATCCCGGTATGTATCTACCTTTGCGGCGTGTTTAATACAAGCCCGCTGGGGTAGATTACCGTAAAAAACATAAACGAAAGACTGTAAATATCATAACGATAATGACCACGAAAAAATAGTAGTCCTAGAATAGTAATAACCGCTCGAAAACCCTTAGGGTTACTATACCTAGGGAATAACTTGCCTCCAATGAGAATTACAGTCGACAAGGGCATCTGACCAGGCAAGGATATGAACCAGGGCCTGTGGATGTGGATTATGGATGGCCAGAGACGGTCGCCTAGACCATTTGGCTTATAGATAGCCAGAAGTTAAGTATACCTTAGTTTTACCAGACCACTGAGCTGATTAACAGCTCTCCTAGGGCTGGCCCGAAGGATTAGACTTATTTTACGTGGCTAAGAACCAATTGGTTTTAGTTACTTAGCAACGGGACCAACAGCTTATTGTGGAATCCGAACCACATTATAGCGAGAAATGAATTTCTATCACCAGAAATAAATTCCGCTAACTCTTCATCAGCCGGCCGGGGAATTGAACTCCGGCCCATCGAGTGACAGTCCGCAGCTCTACCGACTCACCCAACGAAGAGCTATAGATAGCCAGAGACGGTCGCCTAGACCATTTGGCTTATAGATAGCCAGAGACGGTGTGTTATGTCTTGTTGGCTGTTATTGGATGGCATGATAAGCAAGGAAGGAAGGCATATAGAATTTAGGCCAAAGGCCAAGCGCTGGGACCTATGAGGTCATTCAGCGCTGAAAGGGGAAACTGACAATAAGAAGGCTTGAAAGGTGTAACAGGAGGAAAACCTGGCAGTTGCACTATGAAACAACTGTCATGAGAAGGTGGAAAGTCAGATAGAAGAAAGAGAATATGAGCGGAGGTACAGAAAAAGGAAGGAAAGAGGTGCAGCTGGGGGCTGGTGGGGACGCTGCAAAGAACCTTAAGTAATGCCTACAGTGCACCACGTGAGGTGCACTGACGGCACTATCCCTTTACGGAAGATGGCACTTGAGTGTAAACGTGAAATATGATTGTCGAATGAACTAGCTGAATTACATAATAAGAAAAGCAATGGAAAATGGCGCTGGGAGCTCTGAAAAAATATGGAAGAAAAGAGACTCTCCTAGTATCCTACTGTGAACCCATGAAAGAGCACACAATTTATTATCAGTATAATCTGCATGGCCAGTATTCTCTTGGCAAAATTGTGGACAATGAATCATTAAAAATAAGTGAAATCATTTAACGCATAGACAAGCATGTAAGGAAATACGTACATTTATGTTGATGCATTAAAATACACATTTTCATCTCTTTTTTTTTTTAACTCTAAAGGAAGCTTTAAAGGAAATTCCCTACTCACATTATGAAGATACATTCATACACTTCCGTCTGTGAACTTATGTTTCTAAAGGCAAAAACTTTTTTTTAATTCTTCAAAAATTAAAATTAAGCTTCGTTGCATGAACAAAATAACTAACATATATTCATCTTACAATAAGTTCCATCGATTATGTCTTGCTAACTATCTAAAGGATAAAAAAGAGACAGACTGCAAAAAACATGTGGTACATCAGTATCTAATTCCGGTATATGTAATTGTTTCATTTGTTCGACATTTTCATATCTCAAATGACAAGGAGAATTTCACTGAAATACAGCACAATTTTAAAGTAATTTGTATATTTCCTAACATACAAACCTGAGCTCTTTAAGTAAGATTTAGCTCGCGTTCGCAAGCTACATCTTATATTAAGAACGAGGGTTTGTATTTGTGAAGGAACAAACGAACGTTATATGGCTGCTATGAATATCTTCCAGTTTTTCAAATCACAAAGAATTTTTGTCTGAAAAACAGAGCGCATGCAGCTCTATGAAGAGGCCAGTCTTCTCTCCACGAGAAAGTTTTACAACACTATAACCAAGACAATGAAACACATCTTTTACAGGTACCTAAACGACGCTTGCGGCTTGTGGCAAGCTCATCAAGTCACCTCTAAGTCATATCCAGGATTCTGCAAAGACTTGTATATATATATATATATATATATATATATATATATATATATATATATATATATATATATATATATATATATATATATATATATATATATATATATATATATATATATATATATATATATATATATATATATATATATATATATATATATATATGTGTGTGTGTGTGTGTGTGTGTGTGTGTGTGTGTGTGTGTGTGTGTGTGTGTGTGTACTTGAGATTGAGGACTGTTTGTCCTAGAAAGCTTGTAACTTTTTTAATATCTCCACTAGATACGATCCAGTTTGAATGAGGTCCTGTTAGTAATTGTACTAATACACAGAACAATTGTGTATGTGATAGAGTTAGTGTGTATATATATTCACCTTCGTTAACTCGGTTTGAAATGCTTACGTTCTACTGCAAAGGGCGATGGTATGGCTAACTTAACCGTCATATTTCGCATAGGAGTACAGCCAACGTGTACAAAAAACAACAAGAATGGAAAGGAAAAATTAGAAAGGAGATTAACTCGCAAGAAAGTGACACGTTTCAACAGCAGACGAAAAGGTCATCAGGCAAACGAACTTGCGAGTCTCAAGACATGATTAGTAAAAATTGCCCCCAACAACCTTATCAGTTTATTTGGAATTAAGGGGATTTTCTTTCCGTACAAAATATCCTGCTGAGTGCTAGGTGAAAAACTTTAACATTACTAAGCACAAACTTGTATCTTCGGATGTACGTCTCACGCACACATAAAGTTATTAATTCTCACAATGACGAATACTGCAAGTCACTTTTTCGTAAGTTGTATTCCAACAGAGATCTTTCACATTCACAATTGATCCCTGATCCCCTGTATCTGCCGAGAGCGACCAGATTCGCTGAACAGCAGCACCAATATGCAGTCAATGTGCCTCGCTGTCGAACTTCTCAGTTCCAGAGCTCCTTTGTTCCTCCTCACACCGTTGGACTGTGGACCAGCCTCCCTGAGGATGTCGTGCGACTGGAACTTCTTCAGAAGTTCAAGCGAAGGTGCAATGTATTCCTACACTAATACTATTCTCCTTGCATTTTAATACATTTGTATCTATTTGTTAATTTATCCATTTATTTACTTTTTTCTTTTTTAATAAGTGGTATCTCTTCTTTCTGTATTTCCCTTTACCTCCTCTTATTTCTCTCTAATGAACACCTTAATATTCTTTGGAAGCCTGAATTTCAAGTCAGTGGCCCCTTTGGTGGGCTTGTTCCATATGAATAGGTTTCATCTTCTGAATAATAATAATAATAATAATAATAATAATAATAATAATAATAATAATAATAATAATAATAATAATAATAATAATAATAATAATAACGCTGACGAAAAGGACACTTGAAAAAGGAATGGCCATCAAGGAAACAAGACTGGCGGTGAAGGAGACCCATTATCTTTTTACATCCTACAAACGAAAGAAAACCTGACAATCCTTACCCTATTTCCGTTACTCAAGAACGTAACATTTCCGAAGTACGTGTTACTCATTAAGAGTATTTGCACGCGAAATCTACAATCATCAGTTGGCAACAATTCAATCGAAATAATATAACTGTCCAAAGTTCATTTATTCCTTGACTTTCCGGTAGTCCTTTCTACCATTTATCAAAAGGTGAATGAAGCCAGGGATACAGTTATGTCATTTATGGCAGCAAGCAGGCTTACAGAAATTTTAGGCGATTTCTGATTGGTTGGCAATGTCGGGGGGGGGGTAATAAATAAGGCATAACTGTACCCCTGGCTTCACTCGCCTTTTGATAAATGATAGTATGTACTATCGAAACGTCAAGGAATAAATACACCTTGGACAGGTGTTATATAATTTACCTGCTGCTACAGAGAAACTCATTCGAGAGATTGAGAGACTGCAATACAAACTCAACGGCACCCAGACGGCCATTCTTTTTAATGCAGTATGTTGGAAAGAGGGTCTGATACCGATTTAATAATAATAATAATAATAATAATAATAATAATAATAATAATAATAATAATAATAATAATAATAATAATAATTGTAAAAGCCACAATGACCTTTTAACTTTCTCGAATTCTTTGCGCTCTTTTGTTCCCGGGTCTCCTAATCAGAACGAGGTACCCCGTTCTGATTAGGGGGCCCGGGTTCGTTTCCCGCTACCGGACATCAGAATTTCTCCATCTTTCTTGCCCTTGGATCTTGAGGCTTTGTAGTGACAAGCGTATCCAAAAAAGCACGAAGAATTCGAGAAGTTAAGAGGGCATTGTGGCTATTACAATTACATATGTATCTGGCAAAAAAGTGACCACTAGATTCTACAATAATAATAATAATAAAAATAATAATAACACACTATGACAACTCCGTTATCCAAAGACTTTTTAACTTAGAAAGCATAATGCATATAAACAGATGAATAAAATCACTATATCCCACATAAAATCCAAATTGCTTGTTAAATTAAGCCCGAAGGATACCTCCGTTTGAAAACGCACCGCAATGTAAATTACTGCTGAAAGAGATGTTGCATATCAATTATTGCTTACATATCACAAATGACTTCATCGACAAGGAGTAACAGAGGCTACCATTCAAACCACATAAATACATTTCTGAGACACTGTTGTACAACTGTAATTTTATTTCAGAAATAATCGATAACATTCCGGAACAAAATAAATTCTCACCACGAGTTTAGAAATGACATTAATTCTCTGGACGTCAAAATTATCCGGCGTCAGAAAATGGGACCATCTCAAAAGATGAAGAGAGCCTTTGAATAGTCGAGTCTAAATCAATCGGAACTCGCTACCGTTTCTTATAGTCCAGTGGTTCTTAACCTTTTAATTACCAGTGGTTCTTAACCTTTTAATTACCAGTGGTTCTTAACCTTTTAATTACCACGGCCCCCTCTAAGAGTTGGTCCTTCCCTCCACGCCCCCCTTGCATCTAAGAGTAAAATTCCCTCCCAGATTTAAAGGAAAATTAAAGAGAGAGAGAGAAGGGGTGTTTTTATTCTTTTGGGAATTAATTAGTGAGATACTAGACACTGTTCCTTAGCGACTCTTGTTAGGAGAATAACGAATATAATTAAAGATTTTTTAAATTTTTCCATAGGGCTCCATCCCCCTTGAAAATTGTTGACGCCCCTTGAAAATTGTTGACGCCCCCCCAGGTTAAGCACCACTGTTACAGTCCATCCTCAACTTCAAAAAAAGGGTTGAACCTACAGGTTAACGGAAAAGAGTCTGCTATTGAATGGTTACAACATCGATAACTATAATAACGAAACGATAAAAACGAAATACTGGAATACTAAAAATAAACTTCATATATTTTTACACACCACTTCGATGTTTTAAAGCCCTACAATGAAGACGAAATGTGTGGAATTAACTACATGAAATTTTAAGTTAAATATAAAATAAGTTATCGAGTAACATTCCTTCCCTATTCATGATAGTCTACACAGGGTACCATGTACAATGGCAATACAGCCAATTACAGTCTCCACTCAACTAAACTACAGAGCAGATAAATACTGAACCATCCCATTACTATTTCTATTGGGTATGCAATACACAGATCAAGCATAAAATATAATGCACTCCTAAAAATAACGAAATATTTTATACATCTACACTCCTAAAAATAATGAAATATTTTATACATCTACCATACAGACATGAAACAATCCCAGGATAAACTGGTGTAAATGATGTATGCTCCAGAGAAGTGTTTGATTGGTATAATTCAACGCTGGAACAAAGCCACCTCTCAGGGAAATCATAAGAATTCTGTCATATAGGATAAGACCTAAGAAACAATATCGATGTTTGCCAAAGTTAACCCTATCATCTCTCCTCATTTTCTCTCCACGCTAGCTGCGACCCACAACTGTCAAATAACAACTGGGCACTACTCATTGCTTAGGCCAACTCACACAACTCTGGATAAGCCAGACTGACTAGCCTGTCAGCGGAAAGCCCAAAACAGCCTAAACTCTATTGTCAAGAACTGCGAATAATCACATTGGTAATAAACCAGAACAGAAACCTCATATCATTAGTCTAAGTGCGTTTGTTGCGTTTCCATTTTGGATAAACAATTCATAACAAACAAGAGAAAAGTACACGCAACACAACTTCATATAAAAAAATAACAGAAATATTATCTGGATGACATACCAAGATGCATAAAAATATTGGGTTGAATACATACACAAATACACGTTAAATACATATCTGTACAACTTACACCACACGCGAATCACAGCGATGTGAATGACGAATCCTACTTTTTGTAACTTGAGTAAATTAAATTCATTGACAAATGATTCCATAGCACCACGGTGCGAAGCATCTGCAGCCACTCACCTTGCAGAGATGGCCCCTGGAAGAGAGAAATGAAAGATAAAATATTACTTGCTTTAAACAAATAAAATGTCACTTGTTCTAAACAATTTGTTACTTAAAATTTAAGAACGTCAAGCAAGAAGCCGTCCGTACATGCTCAATAAAAAATCAGACCTGTGGTTCCATATTTCTTCATTTAACCACAAGAATATAAAGGTAAAGATGATTATTATTATTATTATTATTATTATTATTATTATTATTATTATTATTATTATTATATATTATTATTATTATTATTATTATTATTATTGAAAGAGAAACCCACAAGATTCCTGTGTATAACTTGTTTACTTGTAAATGTTTACATATTACTTTAATCTCAGAGATTCAAAGTAATATATGTAAATATTTACAAGTAAACAAGTTACCCACAGGAATCTTGTGGGTTTCTCTTTCCATCTTCAGACGAAAACTGAAAGAAGTTTTTGTTTGGGTGATTATTATTATTATTATCATTATTATTATTATTATTATTACTAACAGCAATGGGGATGTATTATTATTATTGTTCTTAACAGCAATGGGGAGGTAAATCAATGCTTAACATGATTCCGCTAATTAAAGGAAAGCTACAAAGGAGTTTCATATTTCAGACGAACAAGTGACTGGAGAAACAAAAAAAAAACGAACAAATAAAAAAAAAAACATTTCAACTTATAACGATAATTCTGACGAACACTTCATTAGAAAAACGAAAAGAGTAATGATGTGATCATCAAATTTGTTCAACGTATGACCATGGAGTTAAAACATTAGATATGAAAGCCCTCTTGCTATAATCTAAGAGCGTTTTTTGTATTTCAAGAGTCCATAAATAACAAAACACAGAAAACGCCATATTTCTTCCTCAACGAAATACATAAGGAATGAATATATATATATATATATATATATATATATATATATATATATATATATATATATATATATATATATATATATATATATATATATATATATATATATATATATACAGTATATATAAAACTGAATCACGAAAATATGGAACGTGATGAATATATAAATAAAGACAAAATCCACGAAGGAAAGAGAAACAATGGAGTGCTGCAAGGCCTTTCGACTTATAGTCCTTTACTTAGCAGACTAAGTACAGGACTATAAGTCGAAAGGCCTTGCAGCACTCCATTGTTCCTCATTCCCTCGTGAATTTTCTCTTCATATATGTATATATATATATATATATACACACACACAAACATACAAAGATACACAGAGTATATACGGCGAACATTGTCACAGTAACAGTACTAATTAATATTAGAAACCTCTTCACAGGTGTTGCGAGTGTGGACCATTACCCAATTCAATCAATCATTAACCATTCTACGACCTCTTTACTTCACTTCTCGACCTATAAACACTGTATGATCCTGCCCGTTGACAGAGACTAAACTGGATTTTTGTATTAATATAAACTGGTTTCTTATTAATATGAGGCATGAAAGTTTTATCACTACCACAAAATCATTTCAACCTTAGGATGAAGTCACCCTAGAGCTCTTAAAGAGGAGTGTTTTCACTTCCTATTAAAATAAATAAAATCATCCATAACTTTAAACAGCAACAACAATGCACACTGTAGACATCTTCCTATACACTATTTAAAAGCCAGGAAGTTATTCTTCTGCTTGCAAGCATCCCTGCTTTTGCAGAATTTTGAGTACTCGCCAAGTCTTTCGTGCACTCTTATTACTGAGACCCTTTTTTGTACCGGACAAAGAAACTGGAATTGGAATATAAAATTTAGGCCAAAGGTCATACACTGGGGCTTATGAGGTCATTCAGCGCTGAAAGAGAACCTGACAATAAAAAGTGCCTGAAAGGTGTAACAGGAGGAAAACCTCGAACTTGCACTATGAAACAACTGTTAGAGAGGGTGGAAAGTAAGATGGAAGTGAGATAAGAACGGGGGTAGAGTAAGAGGAATGAAACGGGTTGCAGCTAGGGGCCGAAAGGATGCTGCAGAGAACCTCAAGTAATGCCTACAGTGCACGGCGTGAGGTGTACTGATAACGCAACCCCTCCACGGAGGTACCAGACGTACGAGGAACTTGATTAAAGTGAAGAAATAGACAACTACATCTATCAGCGGCGGGCTCTGACAAAATCCTCCGGAAAACACTTGCTGTAATATATTAATCCACAGGAAATCTAACAAATCGAACGGCGTAAATAAATGGAAGAGCGATTAATTTTCCACATCTATTTTACGCATAATTTTCTTTAGACATTCAAAGAAATCTTCATTAAGCAAACACACTCACTTGGCCGTTTTCGAACAGAACGTGTTTCTGCCAAGAACTTCGTATCTTCTGAAAGCTAAAGGCATCAAAATACCTTGAGAGCAATTTTCTTGTTCCGTAAGGTTCAGGTATGTTTTTTTCGAACGCGAGGAAGGAATAAACGTGTAAAAAAAGTTTAAGAATTAATCACCACAACATGTAGCTAAATGAACTCGAGCCAAAAAAGTGGGTCAGATTCCTAAATTGTATGTTATGGTTGCATAATACCAACACATACTACATGCATATATATATATATATATATATATATATATATATATATATATATATATATATATATATATATATATATATGTATATACATATATATGTATATATATAAATATATATATATATATATATATATATATATATATATATATATAAAATATATATATATAATATATATATATATATATATATATATATATATAATATATATATATATATATATATATATATATATATATATATATATATATACACATACATACATATAACTATTTGAATGAAAACTTACAGTGACAAGTTATTCTCAGAACAGTACCCAGAAATATCGTGCTGAACAGTTATATCAATTAACAGTAAGAGCGAGAACGAGAAGTTACCTAAAATAACATCAAAATTAACTATAAAATGAAAAGTTCTTCCAAGAATAAGCAACAGCATTGCGGACTCTGATGCAGAAACACTGAAGACCTTTAAAATCTATTGTACCGAACCGCAATAAGAAACTTCAATAACAAAAACAAAGAAAAGGATAAAATCTTTTCAATAATAAAACAACATCATAATTACCAATGACGAAGACGAATTAAATACTTTTATAAAATCAAGTGTAGCGGTTAACAATGCCATAATAACACGTGCAACGAACCATCATAAATAAAACATTACTAAGATAAGCGAGGGAAAGAAATAATAAATATTAACAAATAATTAAATTTCACCTTCAGCACCATCGACAGACACTAAAAAAAAAAAAAAACTGAAATAAGAATTCTTACATAAATTCATATTAAAAGGAACATCATTAACACCATTAACCAGTAAAAAGAGAAATTAAAAAATCAAAACAAAATTCTAAAGCATTACGACGTCCAAACTGCAGGTTCCCGCAAGAAAGCGCCGCCTGCACGTCCCTAGGGAATCGCGCGCGGCGACAGGAATCCGACAAGATCAGAACGACTTCTGCGGTTTCTTGCGCAGTAGTTTTACCAGGTCTTCAAGAGTGACTGGGCTTAATTGCGGTGCTTGTGTTGTTAGGCAAGGCACGCAAACAATCTCCGCTTGGGAAACCGATCGGTTCTCTTAGAGTTAGGGTTCGAGAAAAGATTTGCTTGCTCTCTCTCTCTCTCTCTCTCTCTCGCTAGTCTGTAGTTCAGGAGACAGCAGTCGACTGATTATATGAATTTTTGAGGGCTGCAGCTATTTTTGAGACTATCATAGATTTTTTATTTGTTAAGTTGAAGTTAAAGTCCTCCTGGGCCTCTGTAGGCTCATAAGGCAGGAGCTGATCTCCTGTTTCTTAGGCCGACAGCCAGTGGGGGAAAGGTCCAATACCTATGACACGTGGCCAGTGTGTCGCTAGGCCCACTGTTCAACTCCCCAGCCGGAGGGCTGGTACCACGTCAAAATGTACATCATAATATTATTTAACGAAGGGAGGGCCTTCACGTGGTAATCTTCACAACCCCAAAGCCATTCTCTCTCTCTCTCTCTCTCTCTCTCTCTCTCTCTCTCTCTCTCTCTCTCTCTCTCTCGCTGGTCTGAGGTCACGAGATAGCAGTCGACTAATTATAAGCCAAGTGTAGCTATTTTTGTGAGACTAACAGATTTTTTTCAGCACCAAGTCAAATTGTATATTATAATATTATTATCTAACGGAGGGAGGTTCTCCACGAGGTACTTTTCAGAACCCCAAAACCATTCACAAGATTCTCTCTCTCTCTCTCTCTCTCTCTCTCTCTCTCTCTCTCTCTCTCTCTCTCTCTCTCCAAAACCTTTCTCTCTCTCAAAACCCATTCTCTCTCTCTCTCTCTCTCCAAAACCATTCACAGCACTCTCTCTCTCTCTCTCTCTCTCTCTCTCTCTCTCTCTCGGTTTTCAACACTGTTTATGATAATACAACAATTCCTTTCACTGATAAATGGATGCGCTTATGCAACAGCAAATGTGGTATGCTAGTGGGCGCAGCCAGTGATTAAAAGAGGAGCAATTCTACTGTTTATCGTTCACATGACATCACACAGAACCGTGTGTGGCTTGTAAGACAACAAACGGGAAGCTACCGGCACCTTACGTAAATACAGTCATCATGGTAAAGACTGTATTATAATAAAGGAAACAAAAAATTTACCCTGGTGATATACGACGGCTCGAGTTTGAAACGTGCCTAGAGAAGGCACGTGAAATTATAATACTGAATTTGTTTAACCTCTGAAATCAGGGCGAAAGGGTCTAATTAAGTATACCTTAGTTTAACCTGACCACTGAGCTGATTAACAGCTCTCCTAGGGCTGGGGCGAAGGATTAGATTTATTTTACGTGGCTAAGAACCAACTGGTTGCCTAGCAACGGGACCTACAGCTTATTGTGGAATCCGAACCACATTAATTTGTTAGTTAAATGCAAATTAGTTTTTCTTTAGAGCAAGAAAATGATACTTGATGTTATTTGTCATACTGTCAGCACTGTCAGAATATGTCAGCTGCCACATTCAGCGAGAAGATGGGTTACCAACGTTTCCGAGTAGAGCGTCTTGACTCCTATCTAAACCCAAACAGGAATGGAAATACACTCAGTTTTCTTCGAAGGCAGATTATGATGGGTTTGTTAACAGACAAATTTTTAGGACTGTTTACAATCAAGCTTTTTTAAGTTGGAGTTTTTGGAAATAAATAAAACTTCCAGAATAGAATCCTAACAGTAATTTCTATCGAATAGAATCCTAACAGTAATTTCTAACGAACAGAATCCTAACAGTAATTTCTATCTTAACAAAATGAGAGCGCCTAAGGAGGTATTTGGCTTCATAATGTGAAGATTTATTGCTTAACAATACGTAATGTTATTAGACTTAACTGATGAACGTGTGACCACTGATCAACCAAACCCTGGACTTAATGAGCATCACGAATAATGACGCAATACATTGGCTCTTCCTATGAATTCAGACAATACCGGCCTGAACTCGTTATACAGCTAATCATGGGGTCAAGTTAATTATTCATAGATCAATTTCTCTCACAGCGAACTTCTGATACTCATCCGCTCCCGTGCACTCATGTTCACAGACACAGTGGTTCAGTCAGGCTACCTGTACTCATGACAAGTTGATTGACTGATTGACTGATGGTTACTAAAACTGGCGTCACAACATACAGGTTATTGACGCCGTAATACAATTAAATAAACTAACAGAGAATTTAAAAGGAGTTTCATATAAGTAATGGCTAATATATATATATATATATATATATATATATATATATATATATATATATATATATATGCAAGTGTATGTATGTATGTAGGCTGTGTGTATATATACACATATATATATATATATATATATATATATATATATATATACATATATATATATCCATATCTGTAAATACATATATACTATACATACATACATACTGCATACGTATACGATTCACAATCTGCTGAGGACGCCCGCCTTGCGGGAGTGCGTGACTGTTTACTAAACCGTCCCGCGGAGACAATACATTTCGAAACATCCCGTCGCTTCAAACTCTCCCACCCGTTCCCGCGAATGCTGACGAAAAAGAAGAAGGGCGAAGTATAATTAGGAATTTTTAGTGGAGAGGTGAGGGAAGCGATTCATTGTCATGGGGCTATTCGTTTCCTCTCCGTGGCGCCGTTGTCAACCGGAGGAAAAAAAGAAAAGGAAATGATGACGAAGACGTTCATGGCACGGAGATTACGCCATAATAAATACGGGGCGGGTGTCACTTTCGTTTTCAAGATGCTGAGGGAGGGGAACACAATGGGAATGAAACCTTTTACTTGGTTTGGGAGTGAGGATTGTCTGGTTTATATTTATGCGTGAGATAATGACGGTGATGGTAACTGCCGATATTATTTTCGTTACCAACACTAATTCTACTACTACTACAACTAATACTGCTATTATTGATATCAGCAGTAGTGCATTGTAATAATAATACTACTTTTCAAAAGACTAAAGATTAGATTAATCAGTATTATAATTGCTTAGTTAAAACAGAAAAAAACTTTACACAAATCATCATTAAATTTTAAGACGAAGCATTTAGCAAGTAGGCACGAAGCGAACGCAAGAAAAAATAAACTATAAATCAATGTAAAAATAATTCATTACTATATATATATACAGTATATATATATATATATATATATATATATATATATATATATATATATATATAAATAAGAGAGAGAGAGAGAGAGAGAGAGAGAAATTTCCCTTTCTCCCAGCATCCTGTGGGGGTTCATCCGCAGCCACCACTTCCTGCACAGGTAAAAAAAAAAAAAAAAAAAAAAAAAAAAAAGGGGCCTGGCAAACGAGATGCAAAAAAAAAAGCTTAATTAAGACATGTGTATACCTGAGAATCTTCCTCATCATCATCATCTCCCTTCCTTGGACAACGATGCTAATTATAACCTTGGGAGTCGTCGAACTAGAAATCTAAAAAGAGTGGGAGTTGTGGGGTGGGGTGGGTGGTGAGGGGGAGCTTTCTTTTCACAACGTCCCAATCGTATTTTCAGAGACACCTGGTTTGTCCGATCGCCGATTCATACGTTCTTGCGGCTCATTTGAGGTGAGGCGAGTTCCTCCACTTGTAAACCGCTAATGTTTTCTGTCAAGAGTGACGGAGTGAAAATAAAGAAAGCTCGACAAGCTACGGCCCATCAAACCACACTTTACTGGCAGATTAAGGCTGGCCCTCTTCCTCAAAACCTCTTACGCTATTAGGCTGTATACAGATATGGCTGCACGTGCTACAATATATATATATATATATATATATATATATATATATATATATATATATATATATATATATGGCTACACATGCTAATTTATAATATATACACATACACATGTATATATATATACACACGTACATACATACATACATATGCATGAATGAATGAATGAATATTAAACATATTTAAGCACAAAATGTTTGTTTCCTATAAAGCTGAGAGAGAGAGAGAGAGAGAGAGAGAGAGAGAGAGAGAGAGAGAGAGAGAGAGAGAGAGAAACTAAACGTTCACAGATAAATGTTGTCTTACTAAGAAGCATAATTTCCTACATCCACCATAACCAAGTTAAACTATTCCCAACCTACAATCACAAACGCAGCACAGAGTACCCTTATTCGAATGAAAACCTAAGAACACTTAGAGTGACGAGACTGTAAAAACAGCCACTTCCCTCCACTTGACGTGAAGTGAAAACTGTACTCCGCGTAACGTATTAGGAAAAGCAGACTATGTAATGGCTTGTCCGAACTCATTCTGAAGATTGAACGAATCAATGTAGTTAACAGGTGACAGAGACAAATCAGCCTACATTATTATTATTATTATTATTATTATTATTATTATTATTATTATTCTGAAGATGAAACCTATTCATATAGAAGAAGCCCACAGGGGCCATTGACTTGGAATTCAAGCTTCCAAAGAATCTGGTGTTCATTAGGAAGAAGTAGGAGGAGGCAAAAAAAAATATATCGGAATCGAATATGAGGTTTGGGCCAAAGGCCAAGCACTGGGACCAATGAGGTCATTCAGCGCAAAAAAAATATATATATATATATATATATATATATATATATATATATATATATATATATATATATATATATATATATCCGATGAAAAGTCAAAAGACAAAGAAAAGATTGCAATACCAAAGTAGGTGAGAAATTTGTCTGAAGATAAAAGATACAGAGATAGAATTACAATCTTACGTTCACTCCTTTAGAAAAATCTTTAGCAGCGTTCTCGAAAAGTTGCCGCTTTGAAGAGGCGTAACGCCATTCTCATAGGCAGCTACCTATTAAAAAAAAAGTGAAACGGTAACGATGGCGAGAGTAAATTGGGCAACATTATCTCGAGTCGTGACAACAGGTACGTTAGCAGTAATGAGACCTGAAATTACTGTATTTGTACGGGGCACGCCCACTGAAAGGCTAAGAAAAGACGCCTTGCAGCGCGTAATGAATGGAACGGTTACCTTTTACCTGGAAAATACCAGTCATGGGGGATTTGGTAACTCTCTTCTGCCTTTCAGGAAATGCTAACGACATTTACTAAAGAAGTGTTAATATTTAAGGCTTACGCGATTTCCCCAATTCTGTTCTTAGAAAGTATAATTTTCTTGGGCGAATTTCCGCCGTTCTGTGCTTCGTTTACGGTAAAAATTTTAAACTAAATTCAAATCGATTTCAATCTCAATTCGTTCGTGGTATCAGCAAAAGATAAACGGCGTTACTTCGTAGATGTACTGAACATTGTCAACTTAAAACATGTTTAAATGTGTCAACCTATTTTCTTGAACTTAAATTATGCTTAAATATGCCAAACTATTTTCTTAAACTTAAAATATGTTTAAATGTGTCAAACTATTTTCTTGAACTTGAAATATGTTTAAATGTGTCAACTTATTTTCTTAAACTTATAATGTTTCAATGTGTCACACTATTTTTTTAAACTTAAAATATGTTTAAATATGTCAAACTATTTTTTTAAATTTAACATATGTTTAAATATGTCAAACTTTTTTCCTAAACTTAAAATATGTTTAAATGTGCAAGCTGTTTTCTTAACATTAAAATATGCTTAAATGTGCCAAGCTTTTTTCGTAAACTTAAAATATGTTTAAATGTGTCAAACTATTTTCTTAAACTTGAAATATGTTTAAATGTGTCAAAGTATTTTCGTAAACCTAAAATATATTTAAATGGGTCAAACTATTTTTTAAACTTGAAATATGTTTAAATGTGTCGCACTATTTTCTTGAAACGTAAAATATGTCTGTGTCAAATTATTTTTTAAACTTAAAATATGTTTAAATGTGTCAACCTATTTTCTTAAACTTAAAATCTGCTTAAATATGTCAAAATATTTTCTTAAACTTATATGTTTAAATGTGCCACGCTATTTTCTTAAACGTAAAATATATTTTTGTCAAACTATATTCTTACACTTAATATATGTTTAAATGTGCCAAGCTATTTTCTTAAACTTATAATGTTTAGACGTGCTAAATTATTTCCTTAAAAGTATTTAGGCGCTCTTCTGTTATGGTACCAATCGCGGTAAATTAGGTAAGCAAAACAAACTAACAACAGTAGAAAACCACATTATCCACCACTGACTTAACAGCTGTCGACCATTTGCAGTAAAAGCAGCAGTTACTATGATGCAGAGGGCTGTTTCGTGCATCACTGACACCGCCAGCATAGTCAAGTCTTCCTAATTCTATCAAAAGCAAGTTTGTCTTAAAAATTGTATCAAGTGCTTTCTTACTAACATTTTCAAATCGTTCTTTATCTGAATACTCCAAATGTAAGAGTTTCTCTACATCTTTGCATTTTAACTACTAACTATATGCGAAGCTATAAAAAAAAAGTTTAGAGCTCAAGAAATGGGCACAGGAATTAAATTTCCCAAAATTATTGTTAACCTTGACATGGATGGTTAACAACAATCACGCTTATGCCTTCTGATATAGAATAGAATGTAGAGTTTAGGCCAAAGGCCAAGAGCAGGGACATGAGAGGTCATTCTGCGCTGAAAGGTAAATTGACTGTAAGAAAGCCAAGCACTGGGACCTCATCGTCATTCAGGGCAAAAAAAAAAAAAAAAAAAAAGATATATCTGCTTGAAAGGTGTAACAGGAGGAAAACCTCGCAGTTGCACTATGAAACAATTGTTAGGAAAGGGTGCATAGCCAGATGGAATAAAGAGAATATGAACGGAGGTAAAGTAAAAAGAATGTAAGGGGTTGCAGCTAGGGGCCGAAGGGAAGCTGCAAACAACCTTAAGTAATGCCTGCAGTACACCGCATGATGTGCACTGACGGCACTAACCCCCTTGCGGGGGGGGCCTTCTGATATAGGCTCCCCTAATCCTCCTGGCACGCCCCCACTCCTCGGAGGAAAAAAGGCACACCTGTAGATACCAATAATCAAACGACTTTCACCTCATGTAGCCTGTAAGGACGAACCACTGCTCCCCTGAGCTACAGTCTTAGAGAAGAGACGGCACCCGTCAGACGTGCGTTCCGAGGCTTCCTTCCCGATGGACTGTGCGTCGAGTGTGTTGCAATTCCATTGTTTCACGAATCATTCTTCTCCAGTGTTTCTTTTTTTAATGATGACCTCAGTGTAATTCTTTCAAGGTGTCTTTTGTTTTTTTCAAAGAATAGATTCTTGCAAGTAAATATGAATATAAGAATTGTAGAACAACTTTAGTTTTAACTGTCATTCAAAAGTGTCGTCACAAAAATTGAAAATGTATCGTACATTGTTGTCACTGCTTCTTAGTGCAAGTGCCATTACGGCACAATTTCAAGTTCCGTTATTATCGCAGTTCGTCCCCTCCAATCCTCCAATCACTCAGGGCAGCAGCATCTTATTCCCCCCGCCCCCGTCCCCGCCCACCTCATCCAGACCACCGTTACACCTGGCTCTCGTTCCGAAACAAGTGCCAAGCCTGGAAAGCCTGTTGGAATTAAAGGCCCCACCCCCACCAGACGGTACCTTCACCGCATCTCCCAAATTCGAAGACAGCCCTCTCCGTGCCCTAGAAACTTCTAGGGCACTCGACAACAAGCAAAAACCACTGTCCCTCCCAGAGGCTCGTCTTCTCGACAAGCAGAGTGATCAAGAGAGTGGCCAGACATCTGGAGAACT
>NC_089779.1:9660000-9785000 GCF_040412425.1 Macrobrachium rosenbergii | reverse complement strand
TTATAATCATATTTTCTGGAGCCAAAAGTGTGATTCTTCCCATTCATGTCACTAGTTACTTCTAAGCCCAAAAATACTGACATAGATAAGGGGGGGACCAGATTCCTGTTGCTCAATGATTACTGTTAGAGAAGTGCATTAGGCAAAGAGATTGGAAGGAAATTAGCTTTAGAAGGCTGAAAACGAACCTAATTAGGCTACATCTTCTTCACTCAGAGATAGTATACAGATGCACTTAATAATTTACTGCTAAAAAGAAAAAGATTCTGAACTGTGCTGAGCAGGGCAGGAAGACGATTCGTGAAGAGAAAAACACGGCACACGAGAACTCACGACAAATATGACTTGCTCACGCCATTATTTTCGAATCTAACTGAAGATTATCCTCATATAGATTTTTCTTGTAATCCGGTATCTCTTTGTATTCGTGTTTTACAGCTTGGTGCTTCCTGCACTAAATGACCCCTGCCTCAAGAAACATGCCATGCCCCTAAACCTAGGCAGATTAACATTTTCACTTTCCAAACGGACTTTCCTGCAGTTACATGCGTAATAAGACGAATTTTTAATAACCTTGATTTAACCCCAAGCGTTTACTCTTTCATTCATGATTTAACAGATGGGACACACAACAATAATCATGGCCGCATTCTTAGTTCAACAGCCGAACGTTGGTGAACTGCCAGTGCGGATAACTTCGACAATATTATCCATTTCATATATCTACACAGAATGCTCATCAGAAGCGCTTAACAATCCCTATAATTATTATGCTGGTCACCTCTATCTTACAAGAACTTCCTGTATATTGGGGAAATTCCTTTTAATACCATATATATACTGTGTATATATATGTGTACATATATATATATATATATATATATATATATATATATATATATTATATATTATATATATATATATATATATATATATATATACATATACATACATATACGTAGATGTTTATATGTTTTCGTACATTTTCCTGAATTCAAGGGTTTAGCAATTGTTTAAAACGACAGCTCCAAGATATATAAATGATTCAATCTGTTAAAAACTCGCCTCGAAAATAGCAACATGGACTTTTACGTCAGTCTTCTTGCAATGAACAAACAGTTATATTTTTTCCATCGTTTATCAGTCTGTTAATCATTTCCGCCATTCGCCAGCTGTTGGTGCTATCAACAATATTACCTTCAAAATCCGAGTCATTCTACTTTCGCCTGTGCCTACGGTGAATCCCAAGATTTTTTTCTTTACTTTCATTTACGTTATTCGTAATAAATTCAGTTATCGAGGTATTACAGTGATCTAAGACAGCTAGAATATTTGTAAATACGAGTGTTTAATGAATACGTCAACAAAACTCAGTAAACACTAAGGAGTATATAGAATATATGGATAATAATATTGATTCTGCATAATACCCTTTCAGCAAATGATATGAAACGCGTTCAACAAATAATAAGATGGCATTACAAAATTATGGAACCCATTAAATATGACCTTCTCTGAATTGTAAACAATCCTGAATTTCTAAATCAGCTATCAGACCACCCAACAGGGAGTCACACTTAAGAGTATAACTTCTGCCGAATACCAGAATATTAACTAAATTCTATGAAAAAGATGTGCAACTGCTGAAGGAGCGTCCAATTAAAGTTTCCGTAAGAATACTTAATATTCTAGGTTTTGAACTGACTGCTAAATGTAGAAAAATTGAAATTATACGAAGAACGTAGCGAAAAAAAAGTCAAACAGAAATTAGCAACTTAAGAACATTTCAAAAAGTGGTCCAAATTGAGCTACGAAAATAAACTGAGAAAAAAAACCAACATTTGATTCCACCCGCAGAACTCTGTAAAATCATGGCGTATGAAGAAAATAGCAGAACTTCTAAATTTAGACAATTCCTAGCTTTCCGTAAACAACGAATAGATTTACTGCCTTTAAAGGCTCTCTGACTTTAAAGACTGACTCTCCGACTCATAAATTTGTTTTCAAAATAGCCAATGAATCTTAACAAATCAACTAGGTTAACTTTGTAAACAGAATAACTGTTTCTTTACAAAGTACATCTGCGTTTGAATATACATATATATATATATATATATATATATATATATATATATATATATATATATATATATATATATATATCGCAGTCAACTGACCACTACATACGTAACTGATTGCTTGGGTCAACAACACCACAACCAAGATATATGATAGACTTGGGTTATTAAATATAATTCAGTGAATGATTAAATTCATAATTCACTTATATCCGTTAAGCAGACAACTTCAGCGACTTTATCTATCCCCTAATGCCTTCCCAATCGCACTCGCGCCCCCCACCCCCCAGCAAGCAAATAGAATAGAATAGAAACAGAATCTAGGCCAAAGGCCAAGCACTGGGACCTACGAGGTCATTCAGCTGAAACGGTAATTGACAGTAAAAAGGTTTGAAAGGTGTAACAGGAGGAAAACCTCGCAGTTGCACTGTGAAACAAATGTTAGGAGAGGGTGGAAAGTAAGATGAAAGAAAGAGAATATGAATGAAGATACAGTAAAAGGAATGAAAGGGGTTGCAGGCAGGGGCCGAAGGGACGCTGCAAAGAACCTTAATTCATAATGAGTAAAAAGTCACAATAATGTGAATGAAAGACAGTATATTTTCCAAAATACAAAAAATGGGGTTAAAAAACCAGGGGGAGCTTTCAACAGTTTGCACAACGGTCCTCTTCAGCCAGCTGAATAAAAATGTACATTTACATTATTGTGGCTTTTCACTCATTATTTCCCGTCACAATATAATGATGCACCATAGATAACCTTCAGTAACGCCTGCAAAAAAAAAAAAAAAGTATACCTTAGTTTTACCAGACCACTGAGCTGGTTAACAGCTCTCCTAGGGCTGGCCCGAAGGATTAGACTTATTTAACGTGGCTAAGAACCAATTAGTTACTTAGCAACTGGACCTACAGCTTATTGTGGAATCCGAACCACATTACAGCGAGAAATGAATTTCCATCACCAGAAATAAATTCCAGTGCACCACAAGAGGTGCACTGACGGCACTAACATCTCCCCCTACGGGACCCCGCGAGCGAGTCTCCGTCGACCGGTGAAAAAAATAACGATCATCCTTCCAAGGGAGACCCAATTATGAAAGAGCCGAGCTCTGTCGCTCTGTCGTTCGAACTTGCATCATTTTGCGGTTCGTTAAGGCAATCGGCGATGGAGTCACCTCAGTCACTGCCTGAAACTATTGGAGTCACTGTCACGTCCGTCCTCCGACGATGCTCCGGGTCATCTGACGGTGAAAGTCACTCTTATTTCTCGGCCTCTCTCTCTCTCTCTCTGTTAATCTTCGTTTTCAAGGTTTCCTTTATTACCACTTTTTTTTGGCTGTTACCAGTTTATCGCTTCAGTATTGCTTGTTTCCTTCCTCCTTTCACTGAAGTCTCTTGAGGGCAGGTGTCTTAAGTTTAACGTTTATTCTGTGAGTGGCCATTTTACTTCATCATTTATAAGAAAAAAAACTAAAACCTACATCAAAACAATTCTTTTGAATATTCAGATACTGCGTTTCAATGCTGTAAAGTCATCAACACATTATTAAAATGAAGCTGCCTTCAATTCACTTACAGTTAAAGTCCGTTTCGTGTTTAAGATGTCCGTATGTTCTGTCTTGTTCCAAACGCGTGCGCGCGCGGAATAATGACAATAATTATTTCTCACGGTCGCAAAGACACCACACACTTCTTAGAACCAAGAAACATCAATGAGACATTTCATAGAGTCTAAATATATCACATTCAACACGAGCTGCAATGAGTATAAACACAATGACTAAATCTGCACCTTAAAATGAGACTCTAGAACGATGCAAGAAAATAATAAACAAGTAAAAAATGCGCGGAAGTTTCTCTGGCGCAATCCAATTTTCTGTACAGCATATAATGTTGTATGAAACTTTCAGCCACGCCCCGGTGGTGGCCTGTGTTGTTGGCACCGAGACGCAAGGTCATGGCTAGCTTTAACCTTAAATAAAATAAAAACTACTGAGGCTAGGGGGCTGCGATTTGGTATGTTTGGTTATTGGAGGGTGGATGACACATAATTTGCAGCCCTCTAGCCTCAGTAGCTTTTAAGATCTGAGGGCGGACAGGAAGAGTGCGGACAGAAAAAAGTGCGGACGGACAGACAAAGCCGGCACAATAGTTTTCTTTTACAGAAAACTCAAAATCAATACCGGCCATTTAAGGACGCAACAGATGAGACGTATCGTACAACAAACGCATCTCAAAAAAAAAAAAAAAAAAAAATTCCCCCAAAAAAAAATCCTGAAAAGGAGAACTTAGACACAAAAAAAAATCCTGAAAAGAACTTAAAAACTAAAAAAACAAAAATCCTGAAAAGGAGGACTTAGAAACTCAAAAAAAACAATCTGGAAAGGAGAGCTTAGAAACTCAAAAAAAAAAAAAAAATCTGGAAAGGAGAGCTCAGAAACTCAAAAAAAAAAAAAAAAAAAAAAATCCTGAAAACGAAAACTTGGAAAAACTAACATCAATAAGCAACTGCAGTCATGATGTTCGTACAAGAAAAGATTGGCGACAAATTTTTCTGAAACTTTAAACGACAGCCTTGAGGCTTGCCTGGCAATGAAATATAGCATACGGAGAAATCGGACATTTAGAAGGACATGGGTCTTTCTATCCAATGATGGGCTAGCCCAAATAAAAACTTTCATTTTTTTAAAGTGTAACAAATTATAAGAATTGTTAAAAATGCTGGAAGGAAAATCGTTCAAAACCTCACAGCTGAAATGAGAGTCAAAACTTAAAATCGTTTTGCCAAGGGAACAAATTTCACAAGTAATTTTTTTCGCTCGTTCACCTGCATACCGGTGTCCCTATACAATTACACACAAAGCTGTATTCTGTTCTAGACGTATTAACTATGTTCCACAATACTAATCCATCTTAGCTCCAAGCAAGTGAGATAATAGTATTCAAACTGCCTGCCTTCTCTGATTAAAAAATACAAGATCTTATTTCTACATTGTTTACCGCTGTTTATAGGTAAAAAAAAAAATCAAAAGGACGTAGAGCAGGACTACTTGAAATGGCTCGTGAACAGAGAAGCAACCAGTTTTAACTCACCGACTCACTATAAAATAGTGAACGAAACAATATCAAGCCAGTGGACGAGAAAGGTGTTTTTGTTTTCCGGAACACTGCTTGGAATTCAATTCCCTTTCTCGTGCGGTTAACTATACATCGACTTCATACAATGAAATCCGTACTGGCAATGGACATTTCCTCTCGGGTTTTCGATACCTTGAGAGAGGCAGAAGGAAGTGAAAATCACTCGAACCATTAACAAAGCAATACAGCCTTTCCTTCGGCACCCAACTGCATCACTTTCTCTCCAGACTTTTTACCTCATAAACCGTTCTCTTTCGTCTCTTCCGCCTACGATGCGACCTCTTTAACATTTGTTGTCAGGTTAATCTACTTCATGATCATGATAATAATGACTGGAGGAGTGGCCAAGTAGCCAAAATACCCCTGGAGAAAACTAATACATCCCTTGGCAGCATCAGGTAACCATGCTGATGCCCGATTCCGAATCGAAAATAATCTCTAGATGGCGATAGGTTACTCACAGAAATCAGGATAATTGACTTCCATTGTAAAGAAAACCAATCCGTTTTAATGGAACTGCAAAAGATTCGGAGAATAACGCCAGACTATGAAACACTCACAATCGAAGGCTTGAAATTAAACAATAATGTTATACCACACTTGAAAGTCTGCTTTACTAAAATATACATAATATGGCGACAAGGACACATCCCAGACAAAAATTATAATCATCTTTCACCTTCTTCTGGTACTTACGCTCTGCAAGATAAATACATTGCCTCTACTTGAGCTTCAAAGTAAAGAATATGCTTACTGACAGGAAACTTTTTCTTTTTTTTTTACCATTTAACATAAACGGTATGTAAGAAGCAGTAACCTTGCAACAAACCTACATTATACAAAAATAATTTTATTAATTTTTTCCGCAAAATCAGTCAAGCTGCAATACAATACTCTATAAATGTATGACTGTAATGTATTTTCATATACGAAAACTATTCATTATTACAACAGGTACGTTCTCCTAAGATTATTGCTAAAGCATTAAATACTCCATATTGACTACCAATCAAATTTCCTAAGATAATTCTTGTTCTTGATACCAGAGAGAGAGAGAGAGAGAGAGAGAGAGAGAGAGAGAGAGAGAGAGAGAGAGAGAGAGAGAGAGAGAGAGAGAGATCCTTTCTCGAGGCAATCTATGTAAACTGGTCTACCTTTGTAAAAAGTTTCATGAAAATTCCTTCAAGTTAAGTATCCCATTAGGTTAAGTAACAGATACATTTGAGCACTTAAAGCAATCTCCTTTCACGCTCACTTACGCATGATGGGCTAACCTTGACTGAAATCCCGTCAATCGACTTTTTTGCACACCTATGCATGACAGACTGCTTTTGTGCCAAGCTGCAATGAAATGGTGAGTGTGATAGACAGACAGACAGAGAAACGAGCAAACATAAGGACAAACTGACAGTCTCCCTTCATGCACAACTGTACATCATGGTTTATTTTTATACCAAATACTAACGAAATCCCTCCAACCCTGTAAGTGGGGCTGCAATGACCAGATAGGAAGACACAGGTGAACGATTTCCCCCCTCCCCCCTCCCCAATCCCTCCCAACATGCTCACCTTTGTAAGACTGAAATACGTTCAACCACGCAGGTGGAGTTGCAATGACAAAACAAGCGTGACAGACTCGCTGACGAACATAAGGGTTGCGATGGCTATATTTAAGGGTGACGACGTGCTGATAAACAAAAAAGACTACCACCCTTCATGCACATCAATGCGTGATGGAATATCCTCGCCCCAAGTTTGGTTAAAACTCTTTCAACAGTTTAAGAATGCGATGACAATGTAAGCGTGGAAGGCGCACTGTATACATACACAGATGATTGTCCTTCATGCGCGTCTAAGCATGATGGTCTAATATTGCATCTAGTTTGGCTGAAATGCCAACCATGTAGGAGTTCTAATGATAAGGCAAGCTTGACAGACGCACCAACGGGCAGAAAAATACGAGCTACGCGCTATCATTTTTTTTTTTACCAGGCGAAAATAAACTTAAAAGAGGGCGGGAGATTGACAATGATTGGTTGAATGTATAGTGTCTGAATAACATCGTTGTATTTCATATACCTACTTGGTGATTCGGATGCAAGCTTATATAATAACCTAAATTTCTCCCTTTAAATGTTTTATGTCTGTTAATAATGTTATCAAGTTGAGACGCGGTGAAAAAAATGTATTCATAATTCCAAAAGTAAATAGCGAGGTCGCCGAAGTCAACGACTGGAAATGTGCTTCGAATACAGTTTTTCATGCCGAAATTGTAACGCATATTGGAACACATCACATCAAACAGTATAAGAAATCGAATACACAGTTTTCCATGCGGAAATTTTTACAGGTTTTCCATACATTTTAACGCATATTGGAAAAGATCATATCAAATATTATATAAGAAACAATTATCAACATCTTCTAAGGACTGGATCCTGCTCAAAATGCGGACCTGATAGAAAATATTATATGCAAAACTCCATGGGGAGGAAAAACGAATTGCCACCTGTATTTTATAGCAGAACAGTAGTTTTCTGAGTTTGGACCCTTTCAAAAACGCAGGAAGCACACGATGGCAGTGCTATACAGTATTACTCTGGATGCCTTTCAGAGTTTGCATCTGCAATTTAGTATTTATGTGGCTCTTTTCATAGGTCCGCAAACCATACGCCCATGAAACTTTAACCACGCCCCAGCGGTGGCCTGTCCTATATCGTTGCCAGAAGCACGATTATGGCTAACTTTAACCTTAAATAAAATCAAAACTACTGAGGCTAGAGGGATGCAATTTGGATTGCTTGATGACTGGAGGGTGGATGATCAACATCCCAATTTGCAGCCCTCTAGCCTCAGTAGTTTTTAAGATCTAAGGGTGGAGAGAAAAAGTGCGGACAGAATAAAGAGCTGACAGAAAAAGTGCGGACGGACAGATAAAGACGGCACAATAGTTTTCTTTTACAGAAAACTAAAAAAGACAGCATAATTTCAAGGCAAAATCTAACACGATTAGACAGAAGCAGCACAAGTAAGATTAATCTGATCTCCTTCTAGTTTTACAATTTACAAAAATCGTAAATGCAATTAATATTGGTTCTAACTGCATAACCGGTTCACCTTTTGCTTTTCAGATGCTAGACAGAATCCCTCCAGGTACTCTGCTTATCATTTATGTACTGATATTAAACAATATCTGACTGGTGAAAATCGTGTGATATGGCAAAAAAAATTCCACTGCTCTTTAACAAGTTTTAATTGGGATGGATTCTTAATAGATTTTTAATATAACATAAACCCAAAATATAACATACCAAACTTAGTGCGTAATATATATATACATATATATATATATATATATATATATATATATATATATATATATATATATATATATATATATACTGTATATGTGTGCGTATGGCTATATATTGCGTGTTTACAAATGGAGAGGGACTTGAATAAATTTAAGCATAACGTCATGCGGTCTGTCTAAAAACTTTTATCCTACTGTCTACTTTGTAATGAGTGCATAATGGCATACATTTCAGGCATTATTTTTATGACCACTAATCAAGGTTTTCCATACAAACCAAACGACCAATCTGAGAGAGAGAGAGAGAGAGAGAGAGAGAGAGAGAGAGAGAGAGAGAGAGAGAGAGAGAGAGAGAGAAGACGTTCGTTAAAAAAACGTAATTGGTTCTGTTAAACGTTTTGCTTGACAAAATGTCCAGTGGCAAATTTCATCCACTGCAACAATCGCCTTACATAACATCGTCATTACTCAAAATTCCACAAGGCACAAGGCTACAAGCCGCTAGGAAGCCAAGCAAAAAAATTAAAAATAAAAATCAAATGAATTTGCCTCACTCTGAATACGGTATAAGAAATACAGCAGCTTTACGATGCATTTACGAATCTCTGCTTTTGTTTCAATTCAAAGCTACACTAAAATGCTTTCTCTGATTCATGATGGATTGTCAGATGTTCATTCTCGTGATCATGCTATAAAGGTGGATATATATATATATATATATATATATATATATATATATATATATATATATATATATATATATATATATATATATATATATATATATATATATATATATATATATATATATATATATATATATATATATATATATATATATATATATATATATATATATATATATATATATATATATATATATATATAGGCATCAAAACCTCGTTTTCAAATCAATTCAATTTTCTCCGCTTGAATGAAAAATGTGCATGCGAGAGAGAATTGCTTCCTTAGAATCATATAACCATAATTATTGAAATTTCTTATTTTTTAAGGCCCGTGGGTGTTCCGACGTTACCTGACTTTTCTTTCATCGTCATGAGATCCTTAGCACGTTACCAAGTTTTTAAAAATAAAACGCACATATTAACTAATGAGGCAGCCCGAAACAAAAGCTCCCTGAAGTCCACATACAGCCTGCAGCCTGAAACAAAAGCTTCCTGAAGTCCACATACAGCCTGCAGCCTGAAACAAAAGTTCCCTGAAGTCCATATACATTCTGCAGCCTGAAACAAAAGCTCCCTGAAGTCTACATAGGCTACAGCCTGGAGCCTGAAACAAAAGCTCCCATAAGTCCACATACAGCCTGCAGCCTGAAACAAAAGCTCCCTGAAGTCCATATATATTCTGCAGCCTGAAACAAAAGCTCCCTGAAGTCCATATACATTCTGCAGCCTGAAACAAAAGCTCCCTGAAGTCCACATACAGCCTGCAGCCTGAAACAAAAGTTCCCTGAAGTCCCACATACAACCTGCAGCCTGAAACAAAAGTTCCCTGAAGTCCCACATACAACCTGCAGCCTGAAACAAAAGCTCCCTGAAGTCCACATACAGTCTGAAAATGACCCATGAAATGCGGCAGGCGTTCACATAAAAATCACAACACTAACGGATCTGCTTAGATGAAATGCACGATCTACCTAAAGACCAAGCCAAACTGATAGAATCAGACTTAGCCATCTCCATGATGTACTCCTTCAAAGAGAACCTACTAATTATTTCTAAACCCAAGATGTAGAGCGAGATGAGCCAAGTGGTATGGACCGTTAAAATCCCCTGTACCTCAGCTCACCTAAGCCGTGAGTGATATACCTGCAAGTTAATAAACTGTGGTGGGTTGCAACCATGGTGGCAAAGGACAAGAGGGCAACAATATCATCTAAAAAGGCTTACTGGGGACTGGAAGACTTACGCCTTCTGAGCCACTACCTCTAAGGAAAAAATTGTGAGGTGATATATACATACTGATATATATATATATATATATATATATATATATATATATATATATATATATATATATATATATATATATAGATTAGAATATATATATATATATTTTATATATATATATCAATAATGATACTAAAGGCAGAATTCACAGGCTAACGCGCAGGGTATAGAAAAAGTGCTACAGAAGACAGCTTGCCGACTGATCAAACCATATTACAGTAAATACATGGATGTGTCTGGTTTGGCCCAAAAACGTGTCTACGACAGAGGTGGTTTCACCATGGCTGTTCAATACTCTCTGGATAAAGTGATCTAAGTATTCAGAGAAATGATATTAGTTGTAGATGTTCAGCTGAGGAATAAAAAATGGGACGCGAATGGAGAGGAAAATGGCTAGTGTCTGCATGTGATACAGAACTGGTTGAGGACAGCTGGCGAAACCACAAGTATAAGGCTATATATAATGGCCATGTATGGATGGATGACAGGAGGACGTGAGTAGAAGGAAGTTAAAGAATAAGCGACGCAAGAAAATTATCTAGGTGTGTGCAAAGACTGGAAGAGAATTGAAGCGTTTACGAAAGCCAAGGTGAGAATGTGTGGGGGATTTTTTTTTTTTATTTCAACTCTTTTAGAAGAGAAGTTTGGAAGCCGAATGCAAATGAAATAGAAAAAAATTGAAGCTGATGGGATCAATTTTATGCATATTAACGAAATATGAATGATGGAGAAATAGGGATATACATGATGGGTCAGAATGCTTTAAGGTGGCTCGGTCACGTGGAAGGAATGGAATGCAACATGCTATATATATATATATATATATATATATATATATATATATATATATATATATATATATATATATATATATATAAACTGCAACCAACAACATTCAAATAGTCACCAGGCACATAATCCAAAGTTTAGGTCAACAGAGACATAGTGAGTTTGAAGGAATATACCCATATCGTTTCTTCCACGCCACTATCGAGGCTTCTCGCTTATAAATATAAAGACGAGGGAAAGAGAGAGAGAGAGAATATAGAATTTAGGGCAAAGGCCAAGCGCTGGGACCTATGAGGTCATTCACCGCTGAAACTGAAATTGACAGTAAAAAGGTTTGAAAGGTGTAACAGGAGGAAAACATCGCAGTTGCACTATGAATTAATTGTTAAGGGAAGGTGGAAAGTAAGAAAAACGATATCATGAACGGAGGTACAGTAAAATGAATGAAAGGGGTTGCAACTAGGGGCCGAAGGGACGCTGCAAAGAACCTTAAGTAATACCTACAGTGCACAGCATGGGGTGCACTGACGGCACTAACCCTCTACGGGAAAACAAAATGACCATATAAGCTAATGACGAGAATCAGTTACGAAGCCTAAAAACACCCAGTTGGAAGATTATTCCACCACGGACGGAAGAGGGACACTTAATCACTATGAACTTTCACTCGTGCCATCAAGGGAGGAAATTAGTCCATCTCTCCCGTGGCCCCGACCTCTGACCTCTGCGTACCAGTAGGTCTTCTAGAGAAAGGAAGGAAAATACCACACCAGTACTTCCTTGTGTTCGATATTACACTGCCTCTCAATTTTCATTACTCATACATTTACTTTTTACATAACAGTAACTTCTCTATTCAGCTGTCTTGTGCTTTTATAAACTGCGGTGACAGTTAAAATCTAATCATCTTAACCGCAACGCCTGTCTCAGCACTTGGGAGGCAATTACGTGAAACTTTATTAGAATGGAAGCATGAGTGACAACAAATGAAAGTGTGCCTAGCTTGTGTTAACCTCTTAAGAAAACGCTCTTATTATGCATAGCAATTTATATTGTGTTACCACACATAACGCTTCCAGTCTTCCAACTGTTGTCACTTACAATTCAACATAACTCACATTACTTGAAAATGGAAACAAAAAAAGAATGTTACGACATACTTCAAACAAATCATCCAGAAGCATGGTTTGTTTATTAATAATATAAGCCATGTTGTTACCAATTTACCAAATGGCTCCGTTAATAAAAAAGAATTTTTTCTGATTGGAGAAAGGAAACAACCAAATGAAAGAGAATGAAGACGCCACTGGGAAAGCGAAAGTAGATACTACCAAGCTTCTCACCTGTCTTTTTTTTTACAGCTTTTGATCGCACGTTCATCTTTCTCTTTTATGACAGACATGATGGAGACATATCTCCCGGGGCACGAGCATGTCAACATGAGAGGAAGTCAGTCATTATCAATGGGAAGACTCGGCTCTGGGTAGTATACTGCTTCTTAAGAGATTACATCCCTTTACGAGTCGTGACCTTTTCTGTCATACACCTATGTAGAGAAAAGGAGGCTGTTTGTATATGTTCCCCATACTAGTTTAATTAGGCTATGCTATTAAATGCCTGTCAAAATTCACCACCGATCATACGTAAAATAATTATCTCGCACTTTTCTACCCTAGTTTTAAATATACTAAATGACAAAATAGAAATAATTACGTTCACACACACATGTATATATATATATATATGTGTCTGTGTGTGTATATATGTGCGTGCCATCTATAGCCATACACGCTTCCCATAATCCATCAAATTTTAGCCACTCCTAAATACGTACATACACACACACACACACACACACACACACACACACACACACATATATATATATATATATATATATATATATATATATATATATATATATATATATATATATATATATATATACATATATAAATTTATATATATACATAATTATATACATATATATGTGTGTGTACTAATATATACATATGTGTGTGTATATGTATATGTATATGTATATATATATATATATATATATATATATATAGTGTGTGTGTGTGTGTGCACGCCATCTGTAGCCATACACGCTTCCCCACATCCATCACATTTTAACGACTCCTCCTAAATGGGCCAAGACATAGAAGTGAAATGAGCCACATCTTTCTGCCAAGAAAACTCCCCAAATCACGCAACAGCCCTCTCGTCAGCAAACATCTGGCCATTTTGCCACAATTATTTGCGCCGATGTTTACTTAGGTTAACCTCTGGTTACAGAATGCAACCCAGCCAAATGGTTCCTGACAAGTCTGTTTCACAGTGTGGTTAGAATGACTTGACAAGTAGAACAGAATAGAATATAGACTTTAGGCCAAAGGCCAAGCACTGGGGCCTTTGAGGTCATTCAGAGCTGTAGTGGAAACTGACAGTAACAAGTTTTGAAAGGTGTAACAGGATGATAACCTTGCAGTTGCACTATGAACCAACTGTTCGGAGAGGGTGGAAAGTAAAATGGAAGACAGTAAATATCAACGGAGGTACAGTAAAAGGAATGAAAGGGGCTGCAGCTATGAGCCGAAGGGACGCTGCAGAGAACCTTCAGTAATGCCTAAAGTGCACCGCATGAGGTGCACTGACGGCACTAACCCCCTACGGTGGAATGACTTGAAAGTTAGATCAATGTATGAAAGAGAACTTTTGCTGATGCCTTTTATTTCTGTGATAATGTATTCTTTGTCCTCTGTTAATTCTACTTAGATTTTACTTTTTAAATTTCTTCGTTTCTTTTATGACACCTTAAGATGCCGATATAGGGGCAATAAACACGTTAGGTATTCAAATGTTACCTCTTCATTCAGAAATTTGAATTTTCATTGTCTTCTGAACTCATAAGTACGTCAAAGCCATTTTTATCAGCTTCAATATCCAAATTACCATCTCGTAGCGCACACACACAAACATACTGTATGTATCTATATATATGTGTACACACAAATATATACACATATATATATACATATACATATAATGTGTCTGTGCCATTTCTAGATTAAGTAAAATCGTTTTACATACCTACCAAGAGTGAGCTGAAAATATCTGTAGGCTACATTACGTAGAACCCTGTAAGCGGCTAAGCTGTTAATCAGGTGCCCCCTTGTCAAACCAAAAGCATGTTGCCAGTAAAATTCTAAATTACCAACAACCTAATGTTGGAATTAAAGTTATTACATCTATGATAATCACAAAACGGCCACTGCTGAAACAAAATTAAACTTCTAGTCCTCAATGGTTCGTGAGCCATTTTCTCACTTACCATACTATTTTTTATGTGTCGTTAACTGGTTCCATACAAAAATTTAGTATTAAATTCACCAATAATTACAATACTTCAATTACAATATGTTTACTTCTTACCCCTATCTGTGGCTGACTGAGTACTGTGTTTGGTCGCTGTAAATACAAGCGATGTTACAGCTGTGAATCTAAATTGTTACTGAAGACAGGCAATTTATCCTCTATCTCTCTCACCTGATAACTTACATATTAACCAGCAAAATGTCAATTATATCTCTATTAGCTAATGATTCTTTGGTCTCAACAACCAAGACCCCCAAAATTGGCTAATGTTAAAATTTACTTGATAATTCAGTTCACTCCAGCGCGCAGAGAAACTAAATTCTCATTCACCGAGATCAAACACTTCCAGAACGAACTCTTAAGGTAAAAAAGTTTCGAGATGCTGTCAATACCTTGATCTGGAAAGAGACTTTAACTATGAAAAATCCTCAAGTCAGAACCCTTGCAGTCATCTCTGGCTAACTGACATGGTCAGCTATCGTACACACAATCAGCAGTCACAAACATCTGGTGGAGATACTGTAAACATTGCCTGAGTGAGATATCAGTACGTACGGGCATATTATTATTATTATTATTATATTATTGTTCAGAAGATGAAACGTATTCATATGGAAGAAGCCCACACGGGCCCCTGACTTGAAATTCAAGCTTTCCAAAGAATATGGTGTTCATTAGGAAGGAGAGAAGGTAAAAGAAAATACAGAAAGAAGAGATCTCACTTATTGAAATGAAACAAAAATAAATTAATAAATAGATAAAAATATATTAAAATGCCAGGAGAATAGCATTAAGGCAGCAATGCACTGCATCTCCCCTTGAACTTTCGAAGTTCCGATTGCACATCTTCAGGGAGACTGATGATGATGACTACACAAATCAGAGATTATTGCTCACCGATATGACCTACCCATTCCACAACCTGCGGCTGAATAGAATGATCTGAGAGAGTCTTACATAACTTCACGAGGGAAGAGAAGATTCTGCATGATTTTCCCAGTCGTGTCAGACTCAGGTCGTAAGCATGACAGCTGTAAAACACTGACCTTTGCACTTCACCTCCAGCGCAATCCTAGGGGCTCCCCACCCATACCTGTGATATCCCATGACACCGGTGACATTGCACTTACAACCTGCAATACGTGTCCTTCGGGCTGTATCAGCCATCTCAAATCACCCAATGCGCTCGTTCAAATAACGATTTGATAAATCTTAGGATGTCACCACCAGGTGAATCAAAATGTGATGTTCTTGACAGTTGAGCGATCTTAAGGAAGGAGGCAATTCAAAGTAAGTTAATTACAAACAATGCAAAAGTCTGAACGGACACAGTTACCAAGTCAATTAAAAGAGGACCATCAACAATGCCACCTCTATCCTGGCGGAGTGGAATCATTCTACATATATTTTCTCTCTATCTCTCTTTCTATTGCTAGACAAATCTCAATTACCCTCCTCTCTCTCTCTCTCTCTCTCTCTCTCTCTCTCTCTCTCTCTCTCTCTCTCTCTCTCTCTCTCTCTATCTCCGACTAAATTTAGGTAAGTCACTGAGCTTTCAATAAATCATACAGTTGTATGGGTGTATTCAAATCAAATTGTTGAAATATATGATATAACCAAAAAAAAAAAACTACACAAGAAAGGAAAACAAAACATGGTTTCAAAATGCAGTTAAAAGACTGACATTTCGAGAAAAAATTTACCTTACAGATGCAGATCTAAGTTGAAAAAAGAATCTCCTGCACATAACGCAACTCTCTCTCTCTCTCTCTCTCTCTCTCTCTCTCTCTCTCTCTCTCTCTCTCTCTCTCTCTCTCCTTCTAAAGCTCTTACTTCCATTATTAAACTTGATTTAAGACTACCAGAAGCAAAATTCCCTCACGACGGAAGACCTAGAACATTTAAGATATTTTGAGAATACCAAACTCGAGGGCTTCGGACTTCGGGAGGTTCAGGGGATGGATAACGACCGACCCTCCCCCTCCCTCCCCTTCCAACTCCCCCCACGCCCTTCTTCCCACAAGAGTGTCGGGGGAAACTGGACTGTGGTTTCTGCAGGAGTCGTCCATCAAGGCGCTGTTTATTAACCGGGTTGTCATGCGGTTTGAAAACCAGCGGATTCCATTATCTTTGCCTTGGATGATTGCACAAATGAGTTTCTTCTTTCGGGCCGCGCAAGAGATTGCTGGACGATATCTGACGCCAATGATGACGATCGCCAAGAAATTAACATGGCGCAATGAGGAAAGCAACTAATGTTTTGAAAGGAAAATTGAGAGTAAAAAGGTTTTAAAGTTGTAACAGGAGGCAAACCTCGCAGTTCCACTATACAAACTGTTAGAGAGGGTGGAAAGTCAGATGGAAGACAAAGAATATGAAAGGAGGTACAGTAAAAGGAATGAAAGAGGTTGCAGCTAGGGGCCGAAGGGACGCTGAAAAGAACCTTAATTAATGCCTACAGTGTCGCTACCCTCCCTACGGAGTATAACTGTAGGTCCCGCTGCCATTATCATCAGTTTTGTTGTTGTAGTTGTAGCTATCACGTTCATTATGATTATAAAATATTTATAACCTTATTCAATCACACCGTTGGACTGTGGAACGGCCTCCCTGAAGATGTCGTGCAACTGCGAAGATGCAATGCATTACTACCCTCATTCAATTCTCCTTGTATTTTGATAATTTACTTACATTTTTATTTATTTATTTATTCGTCTGTTAATCTATCTGTTTGTCTAATAACCGATCTTTTCTTTCTGTATTTCTGTTCCTTCTTTCGAATGAACACCATATTTATTTTGGAAGCTTGGATTTCAAGCCAATGGCGCACGTGGGCTTGTTCCATATGAATAGGGTTCATCTCCTGAATAATAATAATAATAATAATAATAATAATAATAATAATAATAATAATAATAAAAATAATAATAATAATAATAATAATAAAAAATAATAATAATAATAATAATAATAATAATAATAATAATAATAATAATAATAATAATAATAATAATAATAATAATTCACAGCAAAGGGTCGTTCAATAGAGTTAGAGGAGACCTCAAATCAACGGATCCAACTCGGTGGCGATAATATTTTGTCGGTCCACCCATGGCTGCTGGCGGTTTTTATCTTTGTACCCTTGGCTACAACTCACCACAGTTGACTAACCACCTCGCATGTATTTCACTGCTTGGGTAAAAAAAAAAAAAAAAAAAACAGACTCAGGGAACGAAGCGGGATCGTTCTTTCTTTATCCTGGGTCGAACATACAGTATTCCATTCCCAGAGACCAAACACGAGAGAGAGAGAGAGAGAGAGAGAGAGAGAGAGAGAGAGAGAGAGAGAGAGAGATTACCACCATTGAGAGAGAGAGAGAGAGAGAGAGAGATTACCACCATTGAGAGAGAGAGAGAGAGAGAGAGAGAGAGAGAGAGAGAGAGAGAGAGAGACTAACCTCCTCTTCAAAAAAAAAGTTGACTGATTTAATCATGATTAAGTGACCCATTGTCACAATTGCCAAGGTCACTGGCGCAAAAACCCTGGGAGTATTCTCAACGTCCTGAAAATTCCCCCCAAAGTTTTCATTGTTTGAAAAAGCCTTGACGGCGTCACTTACTGTATCACAAGAGAGAAACTCACAAGCATCGACGCGTGAGAGATTCCGTATGATTTTGCTTTTTTTCGGGGGGGAGGGGGGATATTAATTCAGTTAGAGGTCTGATTCCATAACACAGAAATCAATTACAAATTAAACATTTTCACTAGCAAGATTATCGAAGTATGTAACCGGGTCTTGAAAAACATCATTTGTACCACTTAGGGTACCTGAAGATACCCTACGATTACAAAATAGCAATTTTTCACTGGTAACATTATCGAAGCATGTATTCAAGTGTTGAATAAATATCATTTGGCGCCACTTAGGGTGTTGAAGACTTAATATGCTATTTTATATTCACTCGGATATTCCAATTTCAATCAGCAACTGATAACCTTCGGCAACAAGTCATACACACCAGGGTCATGCATGGTCCCCCAAAAATCTCATTTCATATTTCACGTAATCTAATGAGCCACCAAGCTTTCTTTCTCTCTCTCTCTCTCTCTCTCTCTCTCTCTCTCTCTCTCTCTCTCTCTCTCTCTCTCTCTCATAGACATATATGTATATACAATATACATGTGTATATATATTATATATACAGTATATAACTAAACGAGCCTTGTGGCGCCAATCCCTGCAAAGAGGAGAGAAGTATACAGCGAAAATATGTGTATGTGATATAAATAATATATATATATATATATATATATATATATATATATATTATACTGTATATACTCCAATTCAAGTAATAAAACTACAAAATTTCAAAAACACACTTCCTTACGAGAATACCAAATTCTATATGCTCAGAACCCACCTGTGTAAATGAACAGGTAACCCAAGGTGGCCGTCAACTTATTTACTAACTACACAGATTAAAAGAAGCGGAAAAGCACATAAGAGAGCATAAGTTCTCCCTTTTTCAAGCCGCAGTGAATACAGCAGCGATTAAATTATCCCTCTCTAAAATCGACAATTCCCATTAGGAGTCAGTGGCATGTAGTATGTAGCCTCAGGCCGGGGAAGGGATAATAGGTTAGTGGTGGTGCCGAAGTTTCAACCCAGTGGGGTGTGGACTGCCTCGTCGAGGGTCTTATTTTCGAAATTATATGATAGGAAAATATAGCACTTGGGTCAAAGGCCAAGCGCTGGGACCTATGAGGTCATTCAGCGATGAGGGGAAAATTGAGAGTAAATGAAGTTTTAAACGTGTAACAGGAAGATCTCGCAGTTACACTATGAAACAATCGTTAGGAGAGGGTGGAAAGACAGATGGAAGAAAGAGAATATGAATGGAGGTACAGTAAAACGAAAGAATGGGATTGCAGCTAGGGACCGAAGGGACACTGTACTGTAAATGTAAAGAACCTAAGTAATGCCTACAGTGTACTGCGTGAGGTGCACTGATGGTACTATCCCCCTACGAGAGAAATACGATTGTTTACGTTTTGGCGGAAAGCTGATTACTAGCACCTGCTATTTTTTCCTCTTTCCTACTCTCTATCCATCCTCAGCTGCAACCCAAAGCAGTCGACCAACACCAGGGTACATGACTCACTGCTTGCTTCAACAGATTCACACACGATTTTTAAGGAGCGCGGTCGTGCTGTTTCTTTCCTAGGCCGGTACAGGACTCGAACAAGGTTCCTCGGTTTGTGAACCGAGCGGCACCATGACAAACCCCTCCAAATCACCAGCCTCCCCCCCTCCCCCCGGGAGCCATGCGGGCTAGCAGCTCTACAGAACAATCTTCAAAGCCAAGAAAAGTAGCCTGAAAACTCCAATGAAACTGGCGCCGGGAACAAAAGCAAAATCATTAAAATTACATAACTACTCATAGCCAGCGTTCCCTGCGTTCATTAACAGCTTTCGTTTTGCACCAAGTGGTTCTATTATAATCACAGTCCAGTGGATACTTTCCACTGGTTCGTGTGGTCTCCTGTCAAGTTACAGCTTTCATCTGCTAATTACTGATGTACTGTGGATTGTATAATTTTGGCATGGAGAGAGAGAGAGAGAGAGAGAGAGAGAGAGAGAGAGAAATCTATATTACATTACAGGCTTAAACCAAATATACAGCCAAAGTGTTTGCCGTTTCTAATTGCTACTTTTATAATATATATATATATATATATATATATATATATATATATATATATATATATATAATACACACACACACACACACACACACACATACATATATATATATATATATATATATATATATATATATATATATATATATATATATATATATATATCACTTTCAGATAACAAGCATGCACTGAATAACACTGTACAAAATAAAAAAAGAAGAATAAAAAATGAATCTGTTTTCTTTTCACAGACGGTGATGTGGAAGAAGAAATCGTTCACGGAAGGTCGTCCTCAGGAGCACATCATGGCTGAGAACGACCTTCTCGTGATGGAGGACGAGAGATTCTCCCTCAAGCAAAATGCGGGGCGGTACACCCTCACCATCAAGGACTTCCGGCCCAAGGACTGCGGTACTTACGAATGCGAAGCGAAGGCGGCAGATACGACGGCCGCTTCTCAGTTACTACTATTCACGTGTCATTAGTGTTAAGTCTTATTTATGTATAACTGACAAATAATGTAAGCGCATGTACACATACGTACACAAGCTAACACACGTCTCATAATATATATATATATATAATATATATATATTTATATATATATATATATATATATATATATATATATATATATATATATATATATATATATATATATATATATATATCTACAACCATTTGTTCAAGCCCCTGCAAATTAGATTAATAAAGAAAAAAAATAACAAGGTCACGTTGAGATAATCCAGGTTACGAGTCAAATGAGCACTAACTCTCAAGATAAAATCCGTTTCACATTAAACTATGTCACTGCCTAAGTGGACTAGAGGCAGCATATTTCTAAGACCTAAGCACTTGTCTGTAGACGACGTGATATGCCTTATAATAAATTTATCAGTACGGAAGTGTCCTACTAAAACGTTATGGACACGAAAAGGTAAAAATTTGATGTCATTACGAATCTGAAGGCTAATACGTTGGTTCACACACTGAATACATTGTGCTGTACTTCACAATTCACAAGTAATTGTATACTGTGTGCAACATATACACTGTATGTGTATATATGTGTGTATATATATATCACTCATTGATTTACTCCATTTAGTCACAATCATCACTAATAAAACATTCAATAATTCTGCTTCTCACTATGACAAGAAATTATTATTACAAAGCACTCCGCTGATCAACGGGCTGATCAAATACATCGTGCGCGTGTTTTTTATTGTTAAATTATATATTATTGTAATAAAAGTTTATAGTGTATGTAACTGGTTTTGCTTTCCCTTACTAAAATGTAAAAAAAAAAGTACCGTACAAAATGCGCCGAAGTTTCATCGGTGCAATCGAGTATTCTGTACAGCCGCTACAGCGTAAAATCAAGGCCACCGGAAACAGATTTTTTTCGGTGATCTCGGTATAATGCTGCATAAGCCGCGGCCCATGAAACTTTAATCATGGCCCGGTGGTGGCCTATCCTATATCGTTGCCAGAAGCACGATTAAGGCTAACTTTAACCTTAGATAAAATAAAAACTACTGAGTCTAGAGGGCTGCAATTTGGTATGTTTGATGATTAGAGGGTGGATGATCAACATACCAATTTGCAGCCTTCTAGCCTCAGTGGTTTTTACGCTCTGAGGGCGGAAAGAAGTACAGACGGACAGACAATAGTTTTCTTTGACAGAAAACTAAAAGTGAACAATGCAATTCACGCCAGATGAACGTCTACGATGCTGGATGGAGATTAACGAAAGCATGAGAGGAGAGGTATTTGAAAACTGGGAGAGCAAACGCTGTCTAATAACTAGACTGAACATTTTGGCTCTTATGACAATTACTTTAATTTGTAGCCTATTTTAGTTATTCAAACTATCATTAATTTCTATTTTTCAAAGGAGAAGCGGGAGACAGAGAAAGTGTTGACTGGAACAGAAATGCATGGTAAGCACGCAAGAAGTGCCGCAGTTTGTATAGGAGAGTGGCATATAATGAGGATGCTGAGATGGTTTGACAAGCTCCTAATTAGCCTGCTGTCACGGTATATGAAGCAGCTGAAGTTGTGGAAGTTTTCTCCTCATGTTGATCATTGAGCCAACAGTTGAATTATGAAAGTTCTCAGTTTTTATATATGCACACACATTAATATATACTGTATATATATATATATATATATATATATATATATATATATATATATATATATATATATATATATATATATATATATATATATATATATATATATATATATATATATATATATATATATACATATATATATATACATATATATATATATATACATATATATATACATATATATATACATATATATATATATACATATATATATACATATATATATATATATATATATATATATATATATATATATATATATATACATATATATATATATATATATATATATATATATATATATATATATGTATATATGTATATAGAGATGGATGTGTGTGTGTGTTCCAGGATACCTCTGGAACACAATGAGCAATTTCAGCCAAACTTGGTATACATATGACTTACTATCTAGAAAAGAATACTGTGGGGGTAAGACATCACTACACCAAAGGGCACCAAAGGGGGTGGGGTGGGAAGGGCTTCCCTGAAACAGGCTGGTTCTGCCCGTAGACTTAGTAACTAAATAAACTCTACAGGTTCATCATACCTCATTTCAGTACACATATGCCTTACTATTTGATTTGGAAATGAATACTGTGGGGTAAGACATCACTGGCACCACAGGGGGTGGGGGTGGGGGATGGGAAGGGGGTGACATAAAAATAACCAAAAACGACAGATCACTGAGGTGAATGGTGACACTCCCGCTGCCTTTTAAGTCCAAGTTCAGCCCCGATAGGAATGGGTGGTGAGAAGGGGTGAAATATAAAATGTCAAAAATGCTGGGCAATGTGACTAAAGCAACTATCTTAACAGTAGAGAGAGAGAGAGAGAGAGAGAGAGAGAGAGAGAGAGAGAGAGGAGAGAGAGAGTTTATTGGTTGTCATTCAGAGTTTTCTTGGGCAGCACCAGGTTGGTCAGCTAGTGTGTATATATATACATATATAGAATTAGAAATGAGAAAAGCAAATAAGAAACTGATGATCTGTGGGCTAAAATTATAGACTGAGGTTGAAAAATGAGGTCTTTGTAAAATTCAGTAACTGAGGGGTAAGAGGAAATAAGAACAATAAATGATGGAATGAAGATATAATTAGTTTAGTGAAGGAAAAAAATTACTTGAGATGCAGTTGCATTACCAAAGAAAAGATCATGTGGAGGCTTACAGGATTATGGACGTGATAGACAGGAAGAAAGTGAGAGAGGAAAAACAAGGCAAGTAATAAGAAAGGCGAGAAGGTCAGCAAGAGCTTTGGGGAGAATAAGAATTTGTTCTTCACTGAAGTAAATACAGACAAAGGTTAATAACAATCATGAAATATAAGATGCAAATGAAGGGTTACCGTTTGGAGTGTATGGAGCCCTAGGTTGAGGGGAAGAATACTAAAAAGCATTGCTCATTGTGGGAGATGGAAGAGAGGCAGAGATGAATGATACAAGATAGAAAAGGTTGCTGTAATGTTGAGAATGCTGGTACAAGTGGCTACTGAAGAAAAAAGCAAGGAGAGTAGCAAGGCGCATGCAAAAGACTGGGAAAAGGTTTGAAGGAAACTGCACGGTATAGGCTAGGCCTATAATGGAATCCTAAGCCTCAGTTTGTTTTTCCCAACTGAATATTGTGTTTTTGCTTGTTTGCAAGTTTTTACAACTATTTTTCCAATAAAGTATCTAATTACACCTCCAAAATACCCCCATCACCTGAAGACTAATTCAAGTTCAATCTAACCTATCAGTGTATGTTAATATATGCAACTGCCCTTAGAGTCTTATCTGCTGCTTTGCTCTCCTTTCACATTCAGCAGTTTCCTTCCTATTATGTAAGAGGTTGAAGAATGGAAAGACACCAGGAGTTGGTGGAATTAGAAGTGAGAGGCTGTGCTTGTGTGAAAAGTTTGCAAGAAATGGAATAGATATATACAGTAAACCTGGACTTAGAAACTTTTTTCACAATTAGATAGGGGGAAATCAGAGAAGAAGGAAGTCATAGAACAGGTGAAGAAATAGAGGTAGCAGTGTGTGTGCAAAAAATTGGGAAGACGCTTGAATTATTTGCAGCAACCGAGGTGAAATGTATGACAGGACTGGTAAACCAACTCTCCTTTATGGAAAAGAAGTGTGGATGTTGAAGCTGTTTGCATAGTACATTCAGTCTAGGATGACTCTAAAAGATTGAGAAATGTGGAGCCATGAAGAAATGGTAACACTTAGCATTGGGGAAAGGACAGATCACATTACTCTGAAATGGTTTGGTCATGTGGAAGGAATGGACAAAGACAGGATGGTGAAAAATGTATAATTCAGAAGTGTGAAATATATAAAAGAGAAAATGACCAAGAAAGGGTTTGACAGCTGGTGAAAAAAGGTACTGGAAAAGCAGGGCCTTAATCCCACACCAAGCAACATTGTCATTGTAGAGGGGCTTTGGGGCTAGGGACTATGGCCTGATGCTAAGGGAACGACCATTTGGCCTCCACCTGGACCCTCCCCCAGCCTTGGGCTTTGGTCATAGGCTATGCTCAACCAATTTTTGGCTTGGTTTTTTCTTAATCTTTCATTTTATCACTCTTCTTCCTTACTATCCTACCAATCCTCTTCCTTTGTTCCCCCCTATCCCTTAGGTGTGAGTGTCCATGCTGTGAGGGTGGCAGACTAACTTCAGGTTGGTCTTTAATGGCCTCCTGGATGCCATAGGTCACAGCATCCTTGTTTTTTCTTTTCTGCCCTTACTCCTTCATGCAGGGCTCTCAAGTAGTGGACTATATTTCCCTAGCATATACCCAGGCCCATATGGCGATAATGGAAATCAAACAAATTCTAAGGGGTTGGAGACTTGCCCTGCTCACAATCAGTCCCCGATTTTTTAGGCTTTTCTGACTTAGCTGGTTTCGAGACCGCGAGCCAAACTACTCCCCTAGAAACCTCCTCATCCCTATCCTCTTTTACCATGTCACCTGTCATCTCAGCACATGATGGCCCAAGCTCCCTTTCTGCCAGTTCATCTTTGGTGACTAGCCTACTCTACAGCCATATGAACCACAGCATTATACCTGGAAACAACAGACCACTACAGCACCTCTTCCTCAAAAAATCTTCTTAGGGCTTCAACTCCATCCTCTCCTGCCCAACTTAAAATGTCCTCCAGTACCTACCCACCCCTTATGGTAACCCTCTTTGGACCCCAGAAGTGGGACAAGTACTTTGTCATCCCTCCAACCACTTCTTACATGTACAATACACTCCACTTTCAAAGGTGCCTGCAGGGACAGGTAGGAATGGTGAAAATCCTAACAAGACATGACCGCTCACGTCTCGTTATGGTGAACACAGAGGCTCAGGCTCAAGTATGTCCACCCTCAAAGACTTCAGGGCAATGCCTTTCCCACCACTTCACATCCTCACCTCAACAGCTGCACTGGAATAGCGGTGATACCCTCTGAGCAGTGCCCGGCAGACAATGTCAGCCAGAGTGACTGCTCAGTGGATCTCAAAGAACTCCATGTTACATGCTACACTCTTGAGGACAAGAACAACAGGAAATATCCAAAAAATGTGTACTATGATACTTTAATTTCTTGTCATAAATAACCAATGTGTGAAAAACTAAAAACAAGTACAGTAAACAACTATTTTCAAACCACAAGCAATAAGGATGCATCCTAACCCTACCTTCCCAGACCTAAACTTCTTTACAGTGCAGGGTTCTAACCTGACCTGGGTTAGGTTATGTAAAGTTGGGGGTGGATGGTTCTTTAGCAACCTTATCAATCGTCATGCGCAGTTCCAAAGTTAGGTTTGGTGGTGGGTCATGGGATAGCTGAGGACCCAGCATCCTAGGTTAAGTTTGAGAGGTTGCAGGGTCAAAGCCATTGCCATTTCCCTCTTGATGTAAGGCCACGGGTCCCCTGGGTAAGGTAGGTATAGAGTCTAGGTCTAAATAAGGACTCGGCATCCTAAGTCAGGTTAGGTGGGGAGGTCCAAGGATGCAAAGCCCCCAGCTAGGTTAGGACGCAGCCTCCTACTATGGGTAATATGCAGGATCTTGGCCCTCGTCAGAACTTTGTGTCCTAGGTGAGGTTATATGGAGTGTCCCCTGCCAGGTAAGGACGCAGCCCCTTTGGTTAAGTTAGGTTAAAGCGATCCCTGTGGTTCCCTGAATAGTAGGCTATGCGGGTGGGGCCCACTATCTCAGTAACTAGCCTACTCATTTCCTAACAAAATGAAATTCAGCAATGTTACAAGCCCACAATTAACACAATATTACATTTCAAGCCCAAAGATTTGCAATAACAGTTTGAAGTAAATTTCACCATTGTTAGATGGAATTAAGTAATGTTGCAACACTATTCCTTATTTTAACCTACAGTGCCACAGATTAATTTCGATGGGGGTCAGGGGAGCAAAATATCAAAATATTACATAAAAAAAATATTCAACTCCAAAATATGATTAGCCAATGCTTTAAGTTACGCCGAAGGGGAACGTTTTATCTCTAAGCCCACCTAGGCTAACTTTAAGTGACTTTCAGTAGCTAGATTGGTCTTGAATATCTAAAACTCACCTTATTTTCCTGATTGGGCTAGTTCCACTTCGCAGCTAGGTTAATCAACTATAGCAATGTCTTAAAGACCCACACTGACTTTCAGCTGCCTACTAATGTAGGCCAAGCCTTTCACCCACCAAAAACAACACTATTGCAAACCACTCCTATCCGGCAAGTGGGTTTTAACTAATATTGGTTAACGATAACGATCTAATCTGTCATAATTTATGTCACAGAACAAATTTTTCAAATAATTTTTCATATTGGTCGACAAAAATTAACGAGGAATGAAGCCACTTGAATTCATCTGTCAGATGTTTACAGATACATTTCAGACTACTCAACCGAGTGCCTAAATGTCTTTCACTCGTTTTTTAATATTTTAATAATTTCAGCGTACTGTGAAAACGATATCGAGAGACATTATGTAAATTAAAATTATGATTCAGTAGTAGACGACACTATCATATTTATTAACCCCGTTTCTTAGTATTTCAAGCAAATCCCAAAAGTGACGGTGACCAACGTCTATTTTTTTCGTTAATAAATATACACGGGTGATTTTCCTCCATGGCCTAATAGTTTATGTAAATGGTTGTGTATTGACGAACTTATTTTTTCGTTAATATCCAAATTGTTAGTACTGTGTCTGCAAACAAGTGTAAATTAGTGATTGTGCATTAACGCTTTATACGTGAAATTATCTCCAAGTAGGCCTAGGATAATTATTTTTTTTGTAACAAAAAAAAGTGTCATGGCCCCTCATTCATCAATTTCCTCCATATCAAAGGTAAGAAATCCTCAGTGCTTGTTTGTATGACTGATGTAGAAATGTCAGGCCATTTGAATTTTACATACACAGCCAAAACGAGTTGGTAGAACTATCCTAAGCACTAGCTCCGCGTCGGGTATTTCCTTTTAAAATTGACTTTTCCTGTAGTATTTTGGTCCCTCAGAAGGAATTTACCGCAATTTTCTGTCGGTCGACTGTAATTAACCTCAGAACTTATTATTTTTTTGTACGCTAGCCATCCTGGAATGCTACCATGCATGCGCAGTGTTCGGCTGTAGGGGAACTTTTGGTAAATAGGTTTAGGCCTATCCTTAAAATTATCAGTACCATTAGCAGTTACTTGGTCCGTCGATTACCCAGGCCTGACTGTTGGTGTCTACATAGACTCAGCCAAGGTTTTATTTTGCTTGAATTTTGCATTATCGGGTGCTTTTGTTTCATAAGGTTTCAAAGTTATGGAAGGATTAACCTTTTAGTATGCCTAGGTATAGTTAGATAAATAGGCCTAGTGATATTTACTGTATATTGGAAAATTCTTAAGAAGGATGTTCACTTACATTTGGCTGACTAGATAAAAGGAGCCATATCTATGTATCAGCCACAGGCGTAATGAAGAGACTGGAAAATGGGTAGAAAATACAGTAGCGCCCATAAAAGGAATTGTTTGCCGCCCTCAATGACGTGAGCATTAAGCAGGAGGGAAAATGGGAAGCAGACTCTAGAGCTTGCCAGGAGGGTGAGACAGCCCTTGAATCATATTTCTATGACGAATGTGTGAAGCAGTGGCCACTTGGGTGTTACATTGCCACATGCACAAACAGACTGTGTACTTTAGTTAGTTAAGATAGTGGTCAGAATAGACCTTATTCAATTGTAAGAAAGAGGATTGGTTCCTGCACAAAAGTATAGGATTTAAACAGACCGTCTCAAGAAATTTTGCAGCAACTAAATAATAATTTGACACATATGCCTAATATGGATTTAAGACCATAACAAATCGAACTAGTCACATCTTGGGAAATCAGGATAGTGTCAAAGAATAACATAAGACAGCATAACTTAAGTTCCTTACAGCCAAGAGTAGGTGTTATTGCAATTAGGAACAGGCATTTTTAATGTCAGTAGGGTACTCTAGACAGTTACACCAAACCTTGCAACTGGCCATGACAGATTTTATCAGAATTGAGCGGTCAGTCATCTAGACAATATTCATACATGGAAAATATGATCATAAATATATTTGTGTGAGCTTTTCCCCTATTTGGGGTTCATGCAACATGTACTGTAGGTTCTGTGCACGCATTAATGATAATGATGATAAATTTGCTTGCTGGTCCTGGGATAGCTGGAATGGTGTTAAGAGAAGAACAACTTTACTAAAATAGTAAAGCCAGAGAAGGGAACTAACTGTGGTGGCTATTCAGTATTTCCATCTCTGGACAGAGGAATATGGTACCATACGTGGTCTCTTCCCTATATAGGCAGAAGGAAACTTTCCTAGCTGTTAGAAACCTTGATATTGGTACAGCAGGTAATGGAATCCAAGACAAATAGATTCTGTGCTATCATGTATAACATTAGCACAGTTAATAGTAGGCTTCACCTTTAAAAGTTAGAAAAGAGGCCACACGAGTAGAGTGATCATACTAAAAATGATGCAGATGGTGAGCTTACACCTGATAGTAATCTCCAATTAGATGGAAAAAACACATAAAGAGCTCAGGTGAATCAATGATGCCCTTCCAGGTAGTTGTGTCACCATCGTCATTGTGTTTTTATGCTAGATTTTCCCATTACGGGTTAGACACTAAATTCTTTCTGCCCTCTATCTTCTATTGCTGGTTTTTCTGCCTGAATTCCCATCTGGTTTGAGTGTTCATCTGCGCCTTATTGCAATATTTTCTTTGCCTCCTGTTTTTCAGGTAGTTTAACCAAGACTACTGAGCTAACTCATTAGGATGGCCTAGGCTATGCAGTAATTAATCTTTGGAAATGTACTGTAATACTGTATCTAACTTTTATTAACTAAAGCCAGGTCTTGGAACTCAGTCTTTTATCGAGCCTCATCATTATCATTGCTTCCCACACACGTGATGCAAAGAGCCTCAGCGAAATTCTGCCACACGTGTTTCCTGTGCTTTATCTTCTACAAATCTCCCTTCAGTCTCCAGCCTCCCTCTTCCTAGCTCTCAACCAAGTAGGTCTGGATTTCCAACTCTTATGGCACCCACAGGAATCTGATCTCCATGTCATCATTATCTCATCCATTTATATAACATCAGGAGTTGAATTTCCATATGGTATATTTTTTCAATGGTGTGACATTTGACTCCTAATATTCTTTATAAATCTTTATTTGCCAATCAACAAAATCTTTTAGATATATTTTTATTGTCATAAGATTTAGCCTCCTTCTTTCAATGCTGCCTTGCCCTTCTTAACAGATAGTTTAGTGCTCAGTTTGTCTTCTGTAATCCAATAATGAAGTCTTTAGTACAAGTAAGAGGTTTGCATATTTGTTACGTTGCAGTTTATAGGGCAAAAAGTAAAGCTTATATATACTTTTCAAATATATATTTGAATTTGGAAAAATCTTGATTATTACACATGAAAAAATATGTCAATGTAGAGTAACAGCACATGCAAACAATATCACATGTCATATAGATTTATGAAATATTTACAATATACTGTACTATAACAAACACAAATCCTGTTTTTTGAGTTTTCATTGAAATAAACACATGACTGGGTTCATGAAGAACATTATTAGAATTCTCCCTTATAACTCCTACACGGATGTTAAATTTTCTAGTCTCGGTCCTCGTAGTCGTATCTTCAACAAATCAGTAAAGAATTAACTATTTACAATATTAAAAAGGTCTTGCTCCCCTTGTATCTATTGAAGAAAAAATACAGCATATTTATTTACAAAATTGGCTGGAGAAGAGAATATATGAAAAACTAAGCCAGCTAGTAAGTGCACAGAGTATGTAGTGAAGTCGATTTCATATGCTAAATATAACAATAATGAATATAACATTAATGAATTTAACAGTAACACCAATTATTTACATTATCAAAACCTATTTGTCAACAATGGTTATGCCTTGCCAACTGCATGTTCATGTATTTTGCCAAAATCAGTCGATGACAGACTATAGGCTTCTGGAAAGGTGAATCACTATATTACTATACAAGAGTTTTTTCATCTGGAAATCATGCTTGTCCTTGGCTTCTTAAAGAGGAAACACGTGGAATATATATCTTGCCTAAAGTAGTGAAGAGGTGTAGTAATTCTTACTTCCTCTTATGTTCTCAAAAATTGAAATTCTCCATCACACCTTCGTATAGGCTAAATGAGATGAGAGGCAGAGGAGCATTAGAAATAAATACTGCCCAGTAAAATTACAGTAGTAACTGTATTGAGAAACCGTTTTCATACTCTACGGCAGTTGTAACCTACGTAATACAGTATGGTACATACTGTACTTTTTTTTTTACTGTCTAGCCTAAATCACTGATAAATGATACAAAATGTCACCTTGCTTTACTTTATGGCATTTTAAAATCTAGGTTTTGTTAATATAGAGCCAAGATCATAATATATACCCCAGTACTCTCTCACTTCCCATTAACTTAAAAATTACTAAAAGGTGCAATTTCACCCTTGGTGCTAATAACTATTAAAGTACTGTACACAAATTAAATGTAAGAATTAACATAATATCACAAAATTCAATTACTCTTGTCTGACTTTGTAGCATAAGTACACATTTTCTGGGCACAGCTGCACATTGGTATCAGAAAATGCTGAGGAATAGTGCCAGTTTATTGTTAATAAATCATTCAGTCTAAGTTCACTAATTCGTAATAGCTTTGATCATATCACAATCCCCTGTTTTTTTTTAATTACCTCTTCAATTGCTCTGTGTTTATAAAGCCATTTCTAACCAAACTTTCATACCCCTGTTTCTTGTTTCATGTACTGTCTGTAATTGCAAAGCACATTCTAAGGTTCAAATTTCATACTCTATCTTGATTTTCGTTTCTGTGTACGTGAAGCATTTCATGTCTTAGTTCCATGAAGGGAAAAGCTGACATGGTGTTATGATGATGATGATAATGATGATGTTGATGATGATGGGAGTATTTTCTAAGACTCAGACTTTCAATATTGATCTCCAATATATTGAAGGTAGTTGTTTATATCAAACTTTTCTATAACTCAGACTTCATATACGTACTATGTAGACCTGAAGGTTGATTTTGCAACTAGAAAGATCAAATATACAATAGTTATTATTAAATAAAAAAAAGTATTTTTATACTGTATTTCGAGAGAAGTGTACTTAAAATACCCTCTTAAAGGATTAATTAAGAAAACTCTCTGACATGGCCTGTGAATACAGTAGTGCTGTAGATACTTTGTGGTATATAACTACACCTGTTGTTTCCCCTCTTGATATTTGAAAATGATCACAGTGTACCTTGTGCAGCTTGAGATGCATTTTATCTAAATGTCCTCATCTTTCATTAGATATTCAATATGAGTCCCTCTTCATTCTGTAATACTGCAATTTAGTATGTAGAATTATGAAGCATTAAAATAATCCTGCTTACTTATAATGATGAACCCTCTAGAAGTATTGTGTTAATGAATTAAATTTTAATTTATTGTGTCATTTTAGTATGTTTGTCATACTTTACCGTATAATTATTCCAACAAGGTACCCAATTATGAAACCACGTTGAGTTTTTTTTTGCGATATTGGCTATTAAAATTCATTCAGCTGTCTTAATCTATTTTTGTAGACTATGTGTTTTATTCACTTAAAATTTTAGTCTTTTTTTTTTTTAATCAAAAGTCAAATTTTTTAAAGACCGATAAGCTTGGAAGGTAGACCAATGCAATGCAACATCCAGAGTCTGTTTGGCATTTATCCAGTAGTGAAAGATTGCATTTTAAATAGCTTTACTTATTGTTCCCTTTAAATATACTCATGTTTCATCCAAAATACACAGATCATGCTTCCTGCACATACACAGTGGGACTATAACAGGCCTAAATGTACTCTTGTTTCACCCAGAATACAGCGATCATGCTTCTAGTGCATACAGAATGGAAGTGTAACAGGCCTATTATAACTGTTGTATGGTGACTACCTTCTAGTTATCAGTCTATTTTGATGTAAGCTTTTATTGAGTCTTGCATGCTCATTTACTAGACTTGCTATGTTCATTTTTCTACAATCCCCATCCGTTGTTCATCAGCAGATGAGCTAGTGACATTCATTATCAAATACTACTTGGGTAGAGTTTTCCAGCCAAAAGTAGCTGATACAAGTTAGAGTATTCACCAGTCCTCTTATCAGTGAAGATTATAAGACCGATAAAACATCATGAGCGTTGTCTTTTCCTTGGAATGACAGTGGTAATTATACAAGCCTAAGGAAAGTTCTGTTTCATAGCAATGTATGTAAGAGGTGATAGTCGTGGATGAACAAATGTATAATTAGAAAAAGCCTAAAAGAGCTTTGCAGGAAGATGATTGTAATGAGAGCACCTTCAGATAAGAATGGAGGAGGAAGGACCAAGCCAAGGCAAAAATGAATGAAGGAAGGTTTTTCTGGAAAGATTGGGTAATGGCCATTTTTTTTTTTTAGTATTCAGATAAGCCATCCAGACTGTTTGCTAAGTAGGGGTAGGTGATGGATAGATTAAGAACCTGCATGAAAAGAGCACATGCTGACTGAAAGATGATTTTATTATAGAGTAAGTAATAGAAAGTTTGAATTATGTGAACTCTGTCAGATTTATATGAACATATGAAAGCATTTATCACACTGGCTGCAGCTGAAATTTCAATCATTTAACAAAACTATAAGCCCAATTAGGAACACAAAGTTATATTACTTAGTGCAATTTTTTGTTTTATCGTCATGCTGATTATGCTCCATGTAAATTAAACTCAAAATTTTGCCTATGATGCACACAAATTAGGTCCTTTGGAGCGACAGAGCTTTAGTGGCTAGAGAATGTATTAGCTCTTCACATGCATTTGCTGACTGAATAGTTTTTAGCTAAATCTATATGTAAAACCATTAACACAGTTAGACCATAAATCAATTTCAAGAGTGTAACTCCCCAACAATTACGTACAGTATCTCTTTTTAGTTTTTATTTTTAATAAAAGCACTGTTAAACAAAGGACCATACAAGCTCGAAACATAAATACTTCTAGCCCACATAATGTATTAGTCCATTGCTTTTTTTTAACTCTTCCTGCAAAATTAAAACTTAAAAGTCATAGCAAATATTTTCAGACTTGGCGTGCCTTCGTATTCAGATGTTACGTGCTTTAACTAACTTAAGTATTGTACACACAAAAGTCCACTAACATTTACACAGTCTCATATCAAGTCATAATAATGTTTATCAAGAGATGCAGATATTTACACTAGCTTATTGCTGACAGAGCTCCTCTGAATCTCCTCTAGTTTCCTGCACATCAAACACTGGGGAATAACCACCAATCTGTGTTGGTGTGCTCAACTTTTCTTGATGTTGACAGCATTATATACACACACACACAACATCACTTTTACCAGTATTTATATATAAAGATCACACACATTTAATAAGGAAATGCAATCATGAAATGGTTGATACCCATTTTAAAGCTACAATATAAAGCCTATGCCATCTACTATGCACATAAGGGAACAGATTACCTAAGTTAGCCTCTGCTTGCATATAGGAGAGATGCAAAGAACTATAAGTACAGGACTGTACATATAAATAACTTAAGCACATGAGATTAGTTAACCATAAGGTTCTAAGCTAGTGGCTAAAACAACACTAAAATCAAAAGGCTCCATCTTCATTGTTGTGACAATCTGGACAGGTCTTTTTTTTTATCTAGATTCAAGCATTGCCTTTCAAGACACTGCGAACATGTTCTCATTTTATACATCTCCTTCTGTAGTTTGCCAGATGGCAGCTATTTTTGATTTTTATCACACTAAGGCTTCTCATAGTACAGTGTACTGTACAGTCTAACATTTAGAAGGCTGTTAAAATCTTACAAGATAGTGTCTTTAATCTCATAAAGTAATCTTGTTTGGCACTTTGCTGAAAAGTACGGTTTCTTAGCAGTTGGCACAGATTATCATTATGTAGTGTCCTATCTACTTCAGACAGTTTCGTGGTCATAAAAAACTTTCAGTGGAAAATGGTTGTCTGATTCCGCATAACTTAAAGAGCAAAAAGTTGAAGTATTTTACAATGTAAATCTGAAAGTCTGCATTATATTTACAGTAAGTACTAAGAACTAATAATTTAGTAGCATTGGAGTAAAATAAATAGTCCTTGTGTAGTACATTAGGTTATACAGTAAAACTAAACAATTTATGCCTTTTGGTCCTAGGATCAAAATATATAATACTATAAAATTTACATTGTGCATTGTAACTCCTCACCCTCTATACTGATGCATGTAAAACTAATTACATATAAACAGACTTTTCAATCTCACCAAAAAATGCATTCCTGTGTTATTAAACAGCTGGATAAAACTTTTTTCAACAGTGACTTTGTTCACTGAAGGTAATGTACATCATAGTACGTATTTTATTTCAAAAAACTGTATGTATATTGAATTGCAGTATAACACTACGGAAATTGTGTACTATTATCCAATAACACAGCTGTAACCAGTGAATAAAACCATTTTGTCAAGTATGTTTTGGTACATGAGATTCAAGACTCAATTGGTGATCCAAAAAAATATTTCCCTTCAACTTATAACAGTTAACAAGGTTTGAATGTGGTATGAACACTTGTTAATGTATGGATGAGTACAGTGTCTAATCTTCTATCTTGACGTAATATATTCAATTAAATATATCGAACTTGTAAAAAAAAGTTAGAAAAAAAAAAGGAAAACTGAATAGTATAGCTGGCAAGTACCTTTTTCAGGACAAATAGCACTGTTTTAGATCTTGAGTGATATTATATTCAACATGATTATTCTGAAATTAGATCCATTCTTTTCAGCGAGTCTATAACCGAACATGCACAAATCATTCTTTAATCTAAGGAAAATTGTCTGAAGTAAACTGAAGACACTTCATGATGACCCACAGTATTTCAAGATAGTCTTATGATGTCTTAAGATTACTTTGATACTGAATTATGTGCAATCAAAACCTAGTTAAAGGTTTACATTTGTAGCAGCTAATTATGGATCTACCTAAGAAGCCCCTCTGGATTCAGTTTCTGTTCTGCAGTAATTGTATGTTACCATACAAGGATAAAATGTATGTCATTTTTCCACCTATCTTCAAAGTTCTCTACGTTTTTATATCTAAGCTACATGTAGATTAGAATTGGAACTGGCACTGACATTAAGTATATTGCATTGTAAATACATAACTAGCTACATATTTCCTATGTATAAACTTTATACACTAAAAATTTCAAATACTTGAGACTGATGTTTTATGAAATTTGTGAAACTATATAATGCTATGTGCAAGAGTTACCTCATACTGGTTATATAGTTAATACATCATGTATCAGTAAAAGAGGCTGATGATAACAAAAATAAGAACTGCAGTTAGTATAAAGTTATATGTCACCAGTAACAAGCATACAGACTCTCTCAAAAAATAACTACAGTGCTGCATTTACTGAATCTTAGAGCCCTTGTCATACTACACAATACAACCTACTTATAGAAGAATGCACTGTTCAACGTTTGAGCAATGATAGTGTACTGCCCTGCTGCAAACACTATTAAAGTGGCATTACAAGAAATGCACATCACCTGGTTTAAATAAGTCAACAAACTGGCTATTTCACTAGGCTTTTCAGTTCCTTGTAACTGAATGCTATTTAGGATATCTACTACAACTGTAGGACAAGTGTGAAAAAAAACGTCTTCCTCTAAATACATAATATAGTATTGTCATATTATACACACTGCTGCAAAAATCCAAGAACACAGAAACATGATGTTTGTGTAATTGTTCCTAGTCCACAAGCAAGGACAAATCCTTGTTTGTTTGAGAAAGAAATGTAGGCATAGTTACTTTACACTGTGTAGATAACAATTGAAATGCATGTAATTATATTATTTAAATACAGTACCAAATAATTAACATACTGTTTAGTAAATTAAAGAATTAAGACGGCAACTAATATGATGAAGAGGGAATTTATGGGTCAAGTTTTAATTTTTTATTCAAAAGTTATTGATAACACAAAGAGTCATTATTTAGTAATAAGGAATAGACAAAATATCTTGTACAACTTCTTTTTCTGTATATGGTCATTTGTTAATTGTCTTCCATTCAAGAAGAATTGTCAGTTATATATCCTTCAAGGTTTAACATTATCACTCATGCTCCTCTTGTCACTCAGGCCTAAAGTTCACACTACGATCATTCATTACATTCTTAGGGGATACAGCCCTCAGTGGCAACCATGAGATTCCAAGAGCTTTCCCTCCAATTGGTGTTGTCATTTTATTCTCTGTGACAAAACTAAACCCTTGTGAAACAGACTGTTGAAATAGTTGTGCTAAGAAAGGTTGAAATAATTGTTCATTCTCAAATTACACTAGCTACATAAGTTTTGTGGTTGGAAGAAAGTAATTACCTGTAATTTCAAACCTTGGAGTTTACTGAATCCCAAGTTATGTGACAATAATTACAGTATATAGCTAAAGAATGGCCAAAAATAACTTTTAAATTTAAAAATGACCTTAGAAAATTTTGGACTGACTGTAAGTTATACCAGTAGCTTCCATTCTTCAGCAGAAATCACTTCAATGTTCCAAAATATAGTGACCTAAAATCTAACTAAATACAGTATACCAAATTTGCAAATCAAATGGTTAGTCATTATAGGGTATTCCCCCATGTTAAACAGTGTTTGGGTATAAAATACCCACTGCCCGAAAAATGGCCTGCCAATCGTGTGAAGGTGGATTAGAAAACAAAATCTGGTCAACAATACAAAACACATTATTAAATCAAGATATTCATTACTGTAATCATTTGTATCAGTATGTAGGAGATCAACAGAGTACCAGTTGTTATCAAGATTTGCTGTTTATGGAAATTCAGATGTGATTTTTCTAAAGGTTTGGAAAATTACTGTACCCAGATTATCTTTAGTCTCTACATGACGTAGGGAATAATATAATTATATAACCACATTCTGAAAATGCAGGAAACAAGAAATATATATCAAATTAGTCATGGATACCAAATTGTTTTGAAGGTGTTGTAACAAAGTATTTGAGGATTTGCATTTTCTCTCTCAAATAAGTAGTTACAACATTCAGTATAACATAGTACAGAATAGTTCTGGACATTTTAAAGTTAACAAAGATGATGCTGTGTCAATACAAAATATATTAATATATTCTAATGTTACAATTTTACTTTCAGGAAATATAAAATTATAATTCTTATAAATTATACTCATCAGAAAATAGAAATACCCCAGCATATATATGTTGAGAGGAAAAACTTTATATATAACCACACCCCATCTCTCTCTCTCTCTCTCTCTCTCTCTCTCTCTCTCTCTCTCTCTCTCTCTCTCTCTCTCTCTCTCTCTCTCTCTCTCTCTCTCTCTCTGTTATTATTTTCAAGTGTTCTTTTTCAACATAAAATTTATTATACAAGGCACCATAATTCATACAAAAAGGAAACACTTTTTGTATACAAAATGGTGTCATGTAATTTTGGCACTTCCAACTGCCTAACATGTTCTCTACTAAATAAACTATTACTATGAGATAAAAATGCTATGAGACTTCAAAAAACAACTTGTGTTCTTTCAGATATAACTGAAATATGTATGTGTGTGTGTGCATGTGTATGTTTATGTAGATAGACATATAAACACAGAATACAAACATTAAAGTATACTGTACTGTAAATTGTAATTTCTCTGTATCTTATTGCAAGTATAATAAGACATGACATTATTTGAAAAAATATATATCTATGAAAAAACCTAGTCATGTAATGTTTGCATGACTAGGTTTTTCATGGATACTTTTTCAATACTGTTCCACAGTAGTAAATGCCCCCTACAGTATACCTTATATGGGACATTAGTCTCCTCTACTTAGCTGTCCAACTCCTGTAACTTTATCTCGTTTCAGTTTTACCCTCATTTAAGTACAAATTTTTCAGGAGAGCCTTATGGTAATCTAAAAATGTGAGTAGTTTCAAAACTAATTTGCAATAATACATTGATAAAGCAATTCTAAAATCTAAAGTTTTTCAAATATCTTGTTCAGAATCAGTTACCTAAAAAATAAAATTTTGTGTAAAACAAGATCTATTTTTGTACAGCCCATCATTAATATATAGCCCACGTTCTTGGCCTTTAGATGTCCCAGATACTACAGTCTTTGGCTAACAGACAGGAGAAGATTAGCTGTGGCCCAGCATACGCACTACATAGCCTACTCGTCAATTTCCTGTTGCATTTCGTGTGTTGTCTCGATAAGCAGCAGCAAAAGTTCAACTGAACTAGGAGGGAAACTGATTACATGAATGATGAGTTTGTATAAAAATCAATGTTTATACAAAATTTCATTTGTTTTACTACAAACCCATCATTCATATACTGTATACTGTAGCCTGAATAGTCATTATCAGCGAGGTTTGAGATTCCAAATCCCCAGACTACTGAGAAATACATATGGGGTCAGTGTTGAAGAGTTCTTGTGGAAAGCTTTAGCAGCAGTGAGGGGTATCTATTAGAGAAAAAAGAACACCAGTGAAGTATAAATATGCAGGTGGCAGTTGATTCATATTCATAAAATGTTGGACCTTACCAAGAAAAGAGGTGTGGCTGCTTGTAGCTTGAAACTCAAGGATACCATAAAGGAAGGGGGTGAGGACAGAGTTAGAAACAACCTTCTTTGCAGCTGCTACTGGTCCCAGTGAATACTGTATATACTGTATTCATCAATTTATATGTTACATCTTTGCAATAAAAAATTTGCGAAGGCTGACCGGCATCTCCAGGTATTTGCACTTAAAATAGCTTTCACAGCCAGCTTGCATTTAAAAGCTAAAGACATTGAGAGGGCACTGATCTAATTACTCAGAACTCTTACCTGCTTTACTTCATCACCCAAAATTTGAGAATAATTTGCCAGAGCCAATACAACTCAGTTTTTCTAATTATCTTTCCTGGTATGACCCATGAATGTACAATCTGGTCTCCTGTGGTCATTCTGAGATAAATGCTGACTGCTCGTACTATATAAAGAGATCATCTTCACTGGAATTTTAGGCAATGAGCAAAGGAATAACAAAAGGAGCTGTGGTGTCCTGAGGTCTGTCTTTGTGATAAAGTTGATTACAAAAGAGTCTTATAAAAGTCTAGACCTTAGCCCTCTCATTTTATTTGAATATGCAAAAGCCATAAAAAAAAATATCTTAAATGTTAGATCCCCTAAGGAGGATCCTGCATAGGTTTGTTGAGGCCTTAAAGAGACATTTTAGAACAAGAGAGAAGTCTTTTTCAGGTAAGTTTGGCTTACCTCTTGTAGAAATCTTATACTGAATCATCCACAGCCCTTCTACCCCTCATTGTGGGTAGAAGGGAATAAATACCTACCAGAGCATCTTGGGGTCTTCTGCAGACCTGAAAATCTGTGCAGTCTTGGCTGGCACCTTCTTGATGACATGTAGAAGGACTATAGATCTTTTCAGATTTCTCATTGCTACCCTGGCTGCTGTTGATTCTAATTTACTTGCAAGACTTCAGACTAGTCTTTTTGAAACAGGATGTCTCTAGAATATTTGCTATGTAAAGATCCCTGTGGTCAGAAGACAGGAGGTCAGAAAAGTCCATCATAGCTGGATCACACGTCTTGCAGATCACAGTTGCAAGAAGATAAAGGACCATGGGAATGTAAAGGAGATACTGCAGTATCCTTCTCCAATTTTGTTCCACCTGACAGCATTGAACTGGTAGCTCTAAAGATTTATTCCTGGTAGGTGGACAAGTCTAGGAATTCTTGTAAGAAATGCTTGGTGGTATTATACCTGCTGGCTACAAAAGAATCAGAAGAGGCATATTTGACAAAGCTTATACCCCTGAAGTTAAATGATTTCCTGAGTGGATAAGCACTAAATAATTTATATCGTCTGCAACCTCAGTTCTAGAAGATTAAAGAAAGGTGGAGCAACATTCAGCTCATGTCCTTGGAAGAGCATTTGCCTTCCATCTTCTGCTATATGATCTTAATAATGTCCACCATTGTGTTGGAAAGGCAAGATTGTACACAAAGTTGTTTGGCCATCACTTGTTGGGTTGGCCATAAGTTCTGCTGCCATAACCTTTTTTTGGGTTATGCTGCCCTTCTGTGGTAAAAATGCCATCTGGTTTTTATCTCCAGTAAAATCATTTTGTGGTAATGACTTGTTCAGCTATTGGTATATACTGTTATGTGTAATATCTAACAACTGTAACATTACTTCCATAATAGAGTGACTTTTGTTATTTAGCCCTCAACTGTAAAAATATTTCCAGCCTACATAAAGACTATAGAGGAATAAATTTACAAATCATTCCCAGTATTTTTACATTTCCATCAAAAGAAATCAACAAGACCTCCTTGTAATAACAGAATACCATGAGAAATCACAAATCTGTTATAATTATTGGAGTAAGGGATTTTCACTGCTTAAAATATATGACATGAGCAAATGGGAATTAGAGGGACATGGAAAACCACGTTGTGGTAGATGGACAGGCCTTAGAGGAGGGAGTATTTTTTCTTACCTTTGGGACACACTGGACTGTGAACAGTGACTTGGAGGACAGTAAGAAAAAAAGCAGCTACAGTCTGAGTAAAATGTAAAAAGGTATCTTGACAACTATTAATACAAATACTGTACTTTATCACATTACTAGAGAGTTACACAAGGCCTGTAGTACTGTATACCATGGAAACATGGGCACTGACAGAGAAAATTAAGATTTTAAAAGGGGTTGACTGTAGAATGTGAAGATTCAAAGCCATTGTCTTATGAACAGTGTACAATACTATAAAGGTAGTGTCCATTGATTGATAAACAGACTGAGATCTCTAAAACTGAGATGGTCTGGACAGTTGATGAAAAAGGGAGTGAAGAGCACTTAGTTAGAAGAACAGCAATTATGGAAGTACTGTAGCCGGATGAAGACTGTAGAAAGGCCCTGGAAATCATGGGAAAAAAGGGGAGATGAAGACCTAGACCCAAGGGAAGTTCCAGAAGATAATGCACGCAACAGAGGAGAGTGGAAAGATCTTTTTGCACCTCTAACCTCACAATGGGAAAAGCTAACAAAAATGTTTAGGATGACTGATGATTGGATTACATAATGCATTTCTGGCAACACAAAAAATAAGGTAAATAATTACAATTCTTTTGTAATAAGAAACAAGCTGTATAATACGCAAGATATAATACTTCATAGATTATGGATAATTCAAATAGAATATAATGCAAAAATACATCTTGTAAGGAAATACTGTTATACAGTTAAAGACTTAAAAAAATATACACATTAATTACCTTTATAAGGTAATGAAGCCACACACTAGACTTGTGTAAGGAATGCGTATAAAATACTGTACAAATAAATATAAAAGTTAATCACACAGTACAAATAAGAAAAAATTCCAGCCAATTCACCCTTTGTACCAAAATTGTACATATGAACTTATACTAATATTATATATATCACCCAAGTTAATTAAAGGTGAGACAACAACTAACTTTGGTGCATTAAGAACTTAACGACTCATTTCACTAAACCTAATTATATTGGTACCCAGAAAACAAATGAATATTAAAAATAATTACAAAGTAAACAAAACACTGAAACTATGTACTGTAAATATCTGTAACAGAGTATTGTTCCAAAAATTACAAAAGATAATTACTGTGCTTACAACTTGTACTTGCAACCAAAAGTCAGTGACTTAGGACACAGACTTTAACAAGAGCATCATGGTCAATTACAGTAATTGTTAAATTACTGTAATTCTATAGTACTTCTGTATAGGAGTAGTCAGAGTTAATTCAGTCAGTAAATAAAGTTGGAAGCACTGAATGATGTAAAAAAGGGTGTGTAAGGTTGAGATGACAAAAGCATGTTAACCCTGTAGTATGAAAACACAGTCTGGGAGTTTCTGACAAGCTGTCAACAGTTTGCAGACACACGAGAAGTGAAGCATGTGTTCGTTGGCCACTTGAGGATCCAGACAGCACAAATGCTGCATACCACTAAATTTGGTCATGTCCGTTTGACAAAAGATTACAGTGGCTAGGACAGTCAAAGGCCATGATTGTAGGCTATGTATGAATGCTGGGTTTAGAGTAAAAAATATACAGAAGTAGATTTTAGAACTCCTTTATCACTGTGCTGACATGACATTTGGAGTGTTCCACAGTATTGAAAAAGTATCTATGAAAAACTCACTTATGCAAACAATTAACAAGTTCTTATAAAAATAACATTATTGTGGATTATGAATAACCTGGATGAATATTATCGATCTCATATAATGTAGCATGAAGGACTAAGAGAAAGATGAGTAGCAGTTTCAGTGCAACAGTATGACACTAACATTAGAAATCAATATATTAGAATTGGATTTAACTACCAAGTTACAATCAAAAAGTATAAAATTTCATACTGTATGTTGAATGTTCTTGCAGTACCAAGACAAGCGTATCTACATGCTACCCATAAGTTGTTAAAGCAATTTGCTGAGCATGTATATATGATATATTGTACTAAATAATGATTTTCTGACTAAATGCTGTTAGCTAAAGGTAGAATTAGGCCTATATAATTTTAATGTTCTTCCGATTTCTATACCAGTTTAGCCTGCAGTTAGAACATATAAAGTTTGCAGGGTTTGAAATTGCTGTAGCAGCAAAATCCCTAGGCTTATAGCAAGATTTTCAAAGAATATACAGCTTACACTACAGTACCTCAAAAATACAATAAAATACTAAATTCTTAATGTTGATTATAGTTATCACAGAATTTTTTATCAAGTACCATCTTGTTCGGGTCTCTGTCCTCTGGTAAATGACAAGAAAACCTGCAAGGAGAAAATATAATGTAAAATACATTTGAGATATACACAGTATTATCAATCATTTTTGCCATGGAATTATGAAATTTATTGTGATTACAAAATATCTATGCAGTAAATTATTTTTCTGAAGACCCAAGAGGAGAAATCAGTTGCAAATCTAAATTATATAGGCTATCTCCAGACTTGCTTTAAACAAATAACCATGAGAAATTAGATATACATTACAGTAGACTTATTTTTAGGTACTTAAAGCATATAATTCCATGAGTCCCTACTTTGGAATCTTTTTAATTTATTTTTGTTCAGGTTAAAAGCTCTTCTGGCTTTGTGAGTTACCTGTGAGTAACTTCCTTGACTTTACTATGTCTATAACCACCTGTTTGTGTAATAGTAAAGCAGCATTCCTGTATAACATCATAATAACAACATATGAAACTTTTGAGTGCAGATACAGTCACTTTTGGCACAGTATCCCACTTAACCTCTAAGTTGGAAGTATTTCCTTCTGATAAACACACTGGATGCCTACTAATGAACAAGTACAAAAAGTTCAGACAACTAAAAATACGTGGTCAAATTTGTGGTCCTATAGGATATTCCTTGGCTAACATCCCAGGTCACTCTTTGTCAAGGGCCAAAAAGACTCCAATAAGAAAAAATCTTTGCATAATCTCTTAGGAGAGGGTGTGTCATGATCCTGAGCAAAGGATATTTGGAAAAGGCCAAGGGCTTGGGGAGGTGTAGAAGGAATTCTTGGCCATATCATAACTCTGAAATGTAATGGCTGTAAGATCTCACACTGTGTACGTATATGGATTACTTAGGATCAGAAAGTCTGACATTTGAACTAGATCAAAGGAACACAGAGGTCAAATAAACTTTTTTTGATGCATAATTTTGCAATGCATGAAAGATTGATGAATCTTGCTAAGGACAAGAGGTTTTGTAATGGTGCTTGCACAAGGTCAGAAAGATATCATGAAGGCAAATTTGATCCATGACGGACATTCCTTTTCTGGGCCATGACTGAAATTCGCAACTGCTAAAGACATTTATTTTTGTTACTGTCGGTTGTACCGTGTTGCAATGATTTTGGAAGCTGATTATTCATGTGTCATTTGGATGATATACTTTACAGTGCTGCAGAAGCTAATGAAGAAAGGGAAATTACCTCAGAAAAAAAATGTACCCATTAGGGGAGTAGTGCCATCAGTCCTCCTCACAAGGTGCACTATAGGCATTACTTAAGATTCTTTGCAGAGTCCCTTTGGCCCCTACCTGCAACCCCTTTCATTTCTTTTCCTTTACCTCCAATCATATTCTTTCTTCCATCTTACTGTCCACCCTCTCCTAACAATTGTTTCACAGTACAACTACAAGGTTTTCCTCCTGCTACACCTTTCAAATCTATTTACTGCCAATTTCTGTTTCAGCGCTGAATGACCTCATAGCTAATTGGCTTTTGGCATAAATTCTGTATTCTGTTCTGTTCTCGGAAAAATGGAAAGAGCAGACTGATACTGATTTTAAAAGAGGGAAGAAATGTGGAAATTTGCGAGTACTATATTAATAGCCCATACCTGAAAGTATTTGGAAGAATTATCGATAGAAGACTTGGATATGAGATCAAGATTGGAAGTCAGTAACTAGGCTTTATGAAATGGATGGGTACAGTTGATAGAATATCCTCCTTATGCCAAGTAGCCAGGTAATGGACAAGTACAGAGAGAAACAAAGGGCTCTTCATATGTTATTTATCATCCTATAAAAAGCATGTGGTAAGAGTACCTAAACAGGAAGTGTGGAGAAGTTTGAGGGAGCAGGAGATTTATCCATTATCCATTATAATTATCCATAATTTCTTCTTCTGACTTTAGAATGAGGCTAGAGCCTTATGTTGAGAAATAATTCTCCTGAAAGAAGACCACTATGATGATAATCATTGCTTTTGTTTTTAATTTGAATTTCCCCTTACAAATTAGACATATGAGTTCTCTCAGTTTTCTGCCTTGTGCACTTTCTGCCTCAATTTTCATCTCGTTTAAACCTTCATATATGCTCCTTCTTCATAATTTTCTTGGGTCTCCTACTGGTCTTTTTCCAGCTGCTTCCTTGTCCACCACTCATCTGACAAACTGTTCCACTCCCCATGTTCAAATCTACTAACTCTTTCTAAGTGCATATAGCTTTGCTGTGCAAAACATCATTACTGTATACCATATATTGTAACATAGATTTGCATTGCACAGCATAATATTTTTCTAATATTGTTTTAATCATTAATTTACAGCAAAGATGTAATTTTGTTTGTGTACTTACCCTCTCAAGCGTAGTTTGGGTGACAGAATAATCATCAATACCTAACTCTTGGCGATTTCTTTCTAGCATTCCAAAAACATAGGACCATGTTAAGCCTTCTGATGGGACAAAATATTCAAATCTGCCCCACTGCATTTCACGCAGTTGATTTCCTGCAAAACAGAAAAAAATTATGCTCATTATTGTATTCATATACTTTACCTGATTACTGTACAGTATACAAAAAGGTGTGTAATGCAATTTTTTATGCTGTACTATACAGTATTGAGAAATTAAATTTTACTGCACAGAAAAGAAATATACTTGTCATATACAGTACAGGCAGTCCCCAGTTTATGACGAGGGTTCCGTTCTTACGCCGCGTTGTAAACTGAAAATCGTAAACCAAATAGTCGTCAAAAAACGTAAAAAATCCAAAGAAAACCTTACTTTTAAATCTTTCGTTGCATTGAAAACAATGTAAACTGCATTTTTATTGAGTTTTTCAGAAAAAAACTCCAAATTTTCATTATTCTGCTGTTTTGGAGCCTTATTTTTTCCGTCGGATCGGCATCACAACCATGGAACATGCGTCGTAAACCAGGAAATAATTTCTGGTGAATATATTTGAAAAGCGTCGTAACCTCGGAACGTCGTAAGCTGGACCCGTCGTAAACGTGGGACTGCCTTTACTTGTTGTATCACTGACCCATTACTTTCACCATAACCAATTTGTGTCTGCATGAACCCTAAACATGCTATAATGCAATGTAAGGAAAACGATCTGTGCTTCCATGTATGATTACCTCATTCCCCAGTGACTAATTGTTACATTACTTGTGTCTGTCAAATAATTAACAGCACAGAGTCTTCGCAAGACTTAGATTGTTCACAATTGCCTTTTTTTTGCATTTTCATCCAAATTCAGTTTCCTGAATCCTTTCTTTTCAATCATGCTATTATATAACAATACTTACTTAAGACAACTTTTCACTTGATTTCTTCACTTTTTAGTTATCCCATTAATTTTCATTGTGCCAATATACAGTACACAGTACAAGGTATAAGATTCTTTGTTGGTGTTAATTACAAATATTCTTGTATTGGTTTTAATGAGACATTTTTATCATTATCACCATTATTATTTGTTTGCTTTACCATTTTTGGTTGTGTTGCAATTAAGGCTCACTTTTGCTCAATTCTTGTTAATTAAATTCTATGATATATTAGTTAACATGTTTACTATGCCTCTGTAGTCAAATGGTATTCTAGGAGAGGCAGACCTATCAGAATATTTTTATGAAAGCACACCTACTTAAAACCAAAGGCTACAAAGTACGTAATCATAGAGGACAGTGATATTCAGCAGGTTACCAAAGCCAGTGTCACATAGTTTTTTTTTTTTTTTTTTTTTTTTTTTTTTTTTACAATATTTTACTTGCCACTTACTTGGGAACGTTGACTCTATGAAATGCTTTACTTTAAACATTTCTGGGGGCATTTCCGATAGGTGGCCATTTCTAGTGCTGAATCCGTCTGTTATCTGCACTCTGAGAATAAAAAGCCAATTAAAACTTTATCATTGCACAATTATGTCCCATATTTTACATATTCTGTGAACAAAGTAACCTTTATTATTTATTTTGTACGATTGACTGAAACCATAGCAATAATATGAGAAGATAAAATGAAATTTTACAAAATTATTATTTCAACAACATAAAAACAAAACTGTGTTAGAAAGTTATATAATTCCTCATTTATCTGCACTACAGCAACTTCTACTACAAAACAGTACAACTACTTTACAATAAAATGGCTTTTAAAAATGATAAGAGGGCAAGATATAATGTACAGTGCTGTATTCTTTAATAATTACCTGATAATTATAGAAAATCCTTCACTAAATTTACTCTTCAGATGCTGAGGTGATCCCAGGCAACAGAATTTTCCATTAACCATGATAGCAAGCCGCGTGCACAGCGCCTCACACTCTTCCATACTAAAAGACATAAATGAATAATACTTTAAAAGTTCATCAAAGTAAATTAAGATATTCCTACTAAAGTTAAACAAAAAAAATGTGCCCTTGTAGCTTTTATGAAGTACTTATAAAGTAGGATCCATGACAGCCTCTGTACTCCAATGTCAAGCACTTTATTTCGTTCAAGGATAGTATGTTCCTTATTTTGCTCCTTTCTTCTAAACTGACCTTAATTGAAATGCAGTTTATTTACTCCATGATCATACTCCAACTGTACTTCATAGTACCCTCAATCCTAATATAAGGTGGTACTGCTCTACTCTTCTAAAAGCATCTTTAAGCTTTGTTTTTGAAACAAGTTTAATATCAAAGAAAAACAGAGGAATGCTCTGACTTTGCAAATTTCAAGACAGATTTTTTTCAAATCATGTCAGTACAATAACTTTCTTCATTCGAAACTTTTGAAATCTTATGCTGTTTTAGTCTTCTTCTGTGATTCTGATATTATTATCAGTTGGTTTGACAAGACTAGTCAATTGCAATTCTAGACTCGTAAGCCTCTTCGAAGGATTTTTCTGAGATGAATATGAAAAGTAGAGCAAGGTAAAGTTAAAGATGTTGGATGGTCAAGTTGGAAAATGCTAAAAGGAACAGATGAAAAGTTAAAGACAGAAAGACATACAGCCAGGGTTGGGGTGAAGGGATACCCTGAAGAACCCCTAGTACCATCTACAGTCTACATAATATACAGTGAATGGTACTTTCCCAAGCTATCCAAACTAAACAGAAAGAGGTGGACCGATTTCATCTTTCCAAGATAAACCCAAATTACTATTTTGACACACTTTGTCATACATTGGAATTTTATTGCCTGTTGCACTGTCTTCCAAAAAGTTAAGACAGTTAAACTTTGCTGTTTTATATTTTTCCAACATCAGGTATTAAGAATTCTATTTTTGTATAACCTGATTATTTTATTAGGAATTTTAATCAAAGTGCATGTATCAGCTTAAAAGGCGAGAATTGTTACAATTCCCAGGGGAACTTCAAAAAACCTACATAAAAGTAATATCAAATGAAAAACTTATTAGTATAATATTGCATCATTAAATTACTGTAGAATTCACAAGCAATTTGTTTATGCCTGACATTGAAATTCAACTCACCTGTGAGATGTCAAAATAATGCTTCGTCCAGCATCTCGTACATTTGTTAGAACATCCCACAAAAGTCTTCTGGCTACTGGATCCATTCCAGATGTAGGCTCATCAAGAAGGACAAGAGGTGGGTCTCCAACCAAAGCTACGCCTGTACTTAGTTTACGTTTGTTTCCTCCACTGTGAATGGTTTGCAGAAAACTTAAGTATCTAATAGAACTATTTTGTGTATAAGCTACCAGATTTGACATATTTCACTTTTTTTTTTGTTTTTTTTTTTTTTACAAACTATGGCTTACTTAAAAGATCACCTCCAGGACTTATACACAATGAAGAGGCATCTGGGAAGCTAGTTCTTAGGCTACCATGACTAAAAAAAACCTTGCTCACTTAAATTCCATCAAGATAATCATCACTTTAATTAAAAAAAGGAATAATTATAGAAATTAAAGTTGAATGTTATCAAGACATATCAAAGCCATAAAATAATGGCTATGTTTTGAACTAAATCAACAAAGCATACCCCCTACCTCCAGCAAACATAACGGACAAAATACATGAAATATTTTTCAAACGGCACCCAATTCCCAATTAATAAATATCTTGTTTTGCAAGATTTCTCTTTTCCAACAAAAGTAAAAATTCTATCTGGCAGTAACAAATTCTGAGGTGAGAGATAGTTACAAAGATCCAAAAACATAAACCTGATCAATTTTTTGTCTTAAGTAATATTAGTGTAAAGTGTATTGCACTACAGTACAGTACTTGACTCATATTTCTTTAGATAATAAACCAAAATTTATTACACCAAGAACCTACAAAGCCTTGAAATGAACAATATAAAGTTTATAAGTCAGTCAAGAATAAGATGTACAACAAAGTAACTCAAATCTTGTGCATTCAACTTGTAGATGCACTGTTTGTACTTACTGTGTTTTTAATACGTACTGTACAGTATTTCCCTTTTTGATATGAACAAGCATTATATTAAGAAATTTACTCTATAATATCTAGATTATATGTTATGCATTACAGTATTAGCTAAGGGCTACAGAACTGTAGCTAAAAATTCTTTCTTGAGGGGAACTAACAAATACTGTATACTGTAATTTTGTCTTCACTTCTCTCATGAAGCTGGGTGTTTGTATGCTCATGGGTCACGTGTGTCATTTGAGGATATCCTACATTTAACAGTAATGCAGGTGCCATGCAATACATCATGACATTTATGCAATTTTTATTTTCTATACTGTAATCAAATTCTTACCTATAATTTCCACATAAATTTTCTAGATGCTGCGTAACAATCAACTGGTCTGCTAAACTAGAAATGACTTCATCAATCTGCTTTTCAGGAACTCCCCTTAATCGTGCAAACATCCTCAGTGTTTCTCTCCCTGTCATTTGATCTAGTAGTGCATCAAACTGCGGGCAATATCCAATTTGTTGTTGCACCTACAGAAGAGAAGATATGTTAATGACACTGCATGCAAGGTGGCATAGTTTTATAATAAAATACAATAGTGTATGTTAAAAATACAGTGCGATATGTATTACAGTCTAGACTGACTTTTCATATACAGTACTACAGACTTGATATTTAGATTGCAGTGACTCCATATTATAAAATAATTGAATGATACAATATTTTTAACAGTGCATGGATAAACAGAAGTACCAAATCTCAGTACTTTAAATAAAAACTTTTTTGTAACCAAGAAGGGAAAAATTACAAACACTGTGAGGAATTGTTTGTTTCGTTTAATTAAATTTAATCAGCATAAGAGTAATTACCATCACCATGTATGTACAATACTTCATAGGGGGGTTAGTGTCACAGTGCAACTCACATGGTGCACTGTAGGCATTGCATAATATTCTTTGCAGCATCCCTTCAGCCCATAACTGCAACCACTTTCATTCCTTTTACAATACCTCTGTTCATATTCTGTTTCTCCCATCTTACTTTCCACCCTCTCCTAAGTATTGTTTCAACATTACAGTATTTTAAGCACTGAACGACCTCAGAGGTTCCAGCATTTGGCCTTTAGACACAATTTTATATTCTATTATATTCCTCATTAGCTTGTATTTTGTTGAACAGATGCTTTGTAAATGCCACAGTATTTGTAAATCTTGTGTCTTTGAAACACTACATAAGTACAGTATGTTACTCTCAAGAAAGCAAAGTGGATGAAGTTACATTTAGGAAGGAAATATGAGAGAGGTGATACAGTAATCATATCCACTCCATGCATACTTCAAATCTCCAGTTCCTAATGGAAGCTTGTATTATGGTTGGAAAGTTTTGGTTCACATCCATGTAGAGTGAAAATATATATATTAAAATTAATTAAAATTGTACGAGGAGGTACAGATGCTGTTGCAGCTTTGTATGCATAATTTTTGGATGACTGTAGACAAAGAAAAATCTCTTTGCACTTTGAATTTACATAGTCAGTTTTATGGATTTATTCATCATTTCACAAAAAAATATATTTCAATGGTAATAAAATGTATAAAATCAATACACCCACCTTTTTTAAATCTGACTTTATACTGTATCCATTGACATATGCATCTCCTATAGACACTTGTAAATCTCCTGTTAACATTTTAAATGTCGTTGTCTTTCCTGCTCCATTGATGCCTAGGAGACCAAAGCATTCTCCTAGTGGAACACCGAGGTTCAGGTGATCTACTGCCATTAAGTTTCCTGAGTAGGTTTTACACAAGTTCCTAAGTACAAAAGATATACAGTAGTTGAATTATTTTTCCAAAGAATTTAACCTCCCTGAATTGCACACATTATAACACTTTTAAATAATCTGTTAAGAAAATGAACTTTCAACCGTAGAAACATGATATGCAAAGAACACAAGCTCAAATAACTTAAAAATTAAAGATTCAACTTACTGAAGAACGAGCTTATCTGTAATACACAATTGCTCAACAGTAGAATTCTGAATCCGTAAACGCTCAGCTTTAACGTCTTCATCTTCATGTGCAAGTTTATCTGCACTACCCTCAATATCTGTAAAGAAATTTTTTTCTTATAATGCTAAAACAAAAATGATTAATGTTGTCATGATCACAGCCATTTTAAAGTTTTGAGGTATGAGATTATGAAAAAGATTCATGCCTGGTCTTGTGGAATAGGATAAGTATTACTCATCAGGAAGAAATATATAATCAGAATTCCATTGTGAGTCTTTCTAAGGGCTACTTAACACCGTGCCATGAAACAGTTAACTTGGCAAAACAGAGCCACTCTCATTTTGTCAACTTAACAGTTATCCCCAAACTGTACAGTACTGTACTTTACTATATTGAATCCTTCTCTTGACAGGGGTGACTTTCCTGCTGCCGAAGTATATGATCCCAGTTTTTCCCTAAATTAATCTTTCAAGTTATTTTTCAAAATTTCAGATTTGACCATAGATCTTTAATATCTAAATAATTTAGAATACATTCAGTGTCAATTCAAGTGCCACAGAATTTTGATTAGACATAACATGATAATAATATATAGTGGAAACACTGCAACCTAAATTATAATATTAGCTGAGAGCAGTATGCTCTACCAGTTAATGGCAGAACAGGCATAAATGACAGAAAGAGAACTATCATGATTTATATTTAAAAACTAAATATATATGAAAAAAAAATACATCTAAAAATAAAAATGACTGCCTTTGTCATAGTTTTGCCAGGTGGAGTTAGCCACTTGCCCCCTTAGTGGTTTGTTAACCCTCTTTATATGAAGAATGGTATTATTTCTTCATATTACATATTAGTTTTTTTGTAAGAAAAGAACCTTGTAAAGAGGCACTACTTACAGTATATCTTGTATGACACACTGTATGCAGTACAGTAGGTTCTTTGCAGTATCTTACTGGCATCCTCCTCCTCCCTCCCCATACGTAGACGCAGTGCTTTCTTCCTTTTATGTTTCATCAGTTCCTCTTTGTCTCTTTCCCCTTTACTCTAACTTTGTCTTACTCCAATTTTTCCCCCCTCATTCAAGAGTGCTATGAGAGTACAAGTGAGACCTCTATGGTCTGGTTAAACTATGTAAGATTAGCATACAAAGAGATAAAAAAAGACCAATGGTCTGGTTAATCCTCTTAAGATCAATAATACAAGATAAAAAAAAACTCAGTGGTAGGGTTAAACTACTTCAAGACTAATTATGTACTGTATGAAAATATAAAAACAAATGAAACGCAGTGGTCTGATTAAACTACAGATACTTTAGATTTATAATAATACGGCAAGACATTTCAAATGATACATACCTACAGATTGTCCAACAGTAGCTTTATGCCACAGACGAGTCAAAGAATACTGTATTTCCTGGAAAACTTTCATTTCAATCAATGCAATGATAATATAGCCCACGATTCCTTCTAGTGCCATAAACACGAGCATACGTCCTATCCCCAATGATTCCCATGCAACAAAGTTTTCATTCCATTTAACACAGCCGAAAGTACCACAGTTCTCGTCAACTGAAAGAAAAACAATTTGTTTACTGTTAAAATGCAGTACAGTGTTACAAGAAGTTTCACGTTTTTATAACACGGAAAATCTTATAAACCTGCACGCCTAAAAAAGTTTGTATTTCTCAAAATATTTCATTGTAATAAGGGTATTCATATCCTGAACTAATTCCACTGCATTATAAAGATGTTGTAACTTAACTTATTTATTCTCTCATGAAGAAGGTTAAATCATAGGATTCATTAAAATGACTGTGTGAGTGTGAAGCTTCAGGAATTATGCAAAGAAATAGAATGTATTCTTTGACCATATCCTAAAAAGACAATGCACTCCTGAACTGACAACTTCTGTAAACAGACTGACATTTAACTCCTGATATTGGGCCAACCAGCATTACAAAAGGTACAGTAAAAGTAAATAGAACTTACTCTTGCAGCACGGATTGGGAAATGCTTTCAGACCACACAAGAGGCTAAATATTTCTCTTTTGCAAATGCCCGTGAAACGCCAGTTACTGTACAGATCTGTGAAAGCTGCTGCCAAGGCATAGGAAGGAAAGAGAAGAAATACCCAATCCAAATATTCAGCAACGTGTCGAAGTTCAAGGTCTGGTATACGCAGGATGTTTACTGTGATGAGAGTGGCCATACCTGTTTCAAAAACAAAAATAAATTATAGTTCCTGTACAGTACTGGGCACGGATATTGTGTAGACTTTTCTTTTTGTTTTCGTAAATGAGATTTACATTAATTTCTTGGATTTTAGTCATCATAAAGCTGTGTAAAACATTATTTGTAAAAAATTATTAAATGATAATGCCAAGGTTCTATGAAAATATGCCTTTTTGATGGTGAATATTATCTAGGTTAATTAGCTTAGAATTTAAATCACCATCAATGTTTCATTATAAGTAGTATTTCAGACAGTAAGATAATATTGAACGGCAGTTTATAGGAATAGGAAAATAACTTTTTTCTTATAATCTCAAAGCATTTGTTATGTAAACTTCAATGTTTTCCATAGCATAGTACATCAGCAAATAAAAACTCAGTACAGTAATAGGTTGTTACCATAGTCTACATCACTGGCAACATACATTCTTATCACCTTTTAATTCAGCTTCTGACCCCATTCATACTTTTCACTAAAATTCAAAATTTAAGAATCTCTCTCTCTCTCTCTCTCTCTCTCTCTCTCTCTCTCTCTCTCTCTCTCTCTCTCTCTCTCTCTCTCTCTCTCTCTCTCTCTCTCTCTCATTATTTTTTGGATGTGATGTAGCGTTACTCACTATGTACTTGGCATTGTCAAAGAGATGCTGGTTCACAAAGAATTTCACAATTAATGGAAATGCATAAAATTTAGAGAGTTAAATATTATGTTTTATTTTACACCAATAGTGGATTTAAATACTTTATTTGAGCAATATGACAAAAATTCTGGGAAGATCCAGAATGCAAAACTAAATTTGACTGTTGTGCTCAGCACACCAAGAATACGAATACTGTATGTAATAAACATTGTAGCTGTATGCATAAAAGCATCATAAGTATCTGAGTTACTATTACGATAATACGGTCAGCTGTTACATAACAAAAACATAATACCAGAGCTACGCTGTATCCGTACAGTTCACTTAGGTATAAAAACAAATTAAAATATGATCTATGAGTCTTACCAGAGAGCTTTGTAAATACTTAGTTACTTCACTATTATGTCACTGAAACTAGCATGAGTTTGAATGAATGTACTGTATATTAATCACTGTTATATAAGCGTCAATGTCAAGTTTGCTTTGTTTAATTCACTGTCACATAACTAAACTAGAGAGAGAGAGAGTTAGTTTACATGTATCACTGGTATATAAGAACAATTTCCATACTTTTAAATCAAATATTATGTAGTTAAAACTCTCTCAAAAAGAGAAAACATATTTCTATTTTCCATATTCATTAATATTTTCTTCTATATATTTGTAAATAAAACCAGTTTGAAAGCACTGAAAAAATAAAATGTTGGAATGTTGTAGTTAGGGGGTATGATGGGTGCATTAGTACTGACCATACACTGACTCCGTATTTGTTACTCCTTAAACAAAACCGTGCAACAACAACTGTATTTACATGGCACTTACATTTTTGTAGATATTACTCTTTAAATAATCTAGAAATAATTTGGAGTATGTATTATTTACCAGAGAATGTGCATAGGTTATATATCTGTGTATGCAAATTCCTTATGGTACAGTGTATCATGCCATTTTATATGAGGGATTTGAGGCTGCATAACTTTTAACTTATGAAGGGGGTGCAGGAAACAACCTTTGGCACAAATTGTACTTTTTATGAGTGTACCAATGTTAATATAAGACATTTGGAGAGGTTAAGAAATACACTACCATAGCAAAATAAACTGTAGTTTATAAAAAGTGCCTGGCACTCAAATAATTTAGATAAGTACTGATTTACAGATACTGTACACATATTTCTGTTCGTTGTTAATGCATCCGACTCCCAAAAAACGACTAGAAATTTTGGAAAGTCAGACTTCAATATCATCATACCAAATGTTTGCCTAAGTACTTACCAGTTATGATGTTGATGATAATCATTTTTGTAAAACTTGACGCAGGTACGTTGAAGAAGAACGAACACAAATACATGAGGGGAAGTGTTACCCATGCATAGAAGATGAACACTATCATTATCTTTCCTAGTTGATCTCCATTTAAACCGTCAAGATTGAAGGCCTGGAAGAATGGAAATTCTTGTCAGCTGAGAAATTTAAATTCTCATTGAATTCTCATTTGTGTTTCGTATATATGTTCACTATTAATGAGTATAGATTAGCACATGATGGCTGTGATTGCTTTAACCCTGAGAGTATGAAAGAACAACAATGTATATCAAATAAAAGTATATTTGCTTATTGGTCACCCTTAATTCTGTTATTAAATACTGGACTGTACTAAGATGTACCTAACACACAACTAAAATACTAATAACGCATAAAATGTAATCTCTTTCTTAAACCTAATGACAGTAGGTACATACTTTACAGTATTCAGCTGTGATCATGATTTTCTTTGTTAGCTTTTAAGATTAACATCATGGTATACAGTGAGCGAATTAAAATTGAAATAAATCACCGTATATAAATTAAATTAATACTGTACAGAAAATCTGAAATAGCACTGAACTACAGATATTTGCCATAAACAAGTCTTCTGGGTACAGTACAGGTATTTTGAAAAATGTGAAGAATGGAATTCCAAAACTATAAGTACAATCAATACAGAAGCAGTACTAATGCTAGTCAAAATGTGAAATTATGTGTACAATATTCTAAAGTAGTCTGTACTACAGTATGTATATAAGCAGCTCTATGGTGGCGAAACCTAACTCCATTATATATTGTCAGAGGAATCTAACCTGGTCATGGACCCTTCTAACATTTGAGTGTGAATTACACTAGAATAAACATACATCTGTTAATACTGTAGTATATGATATGCAAACTAAATTGCATTTTAGGATTTTTACTCTTTTCCTTTCCTTTGCAACAATTAAGAATCGGGTGTAGTACTGGCTGCATATTTTCATGTGCCTTTATACAGACTTTATGTATACTGTATACAGTAGAACATACTGTGTTAAAAACAATAGAGGCAGTCCCTGGTTAACGGTGGCCTCGGTTAATGGCGATCTGGTTTTATGGCGATTGTCTAGCGACGAAAATCGGCAATTTTCGGAGCCAAAAATCGCCGATTTCCGCTTATCGGCGCCGATAATTGCGTATTGGCTCCAATACATACCTAACAGAGGCGCCGATAACCAAAAACCGGCACTTTTCGGCCGATAAGCCTTAAAATCGCAGAAAAAGCGCCGGAAATCACCGATTTTCGGTTAGTGGCGATTTTCGGTTATCATCACACCCCCAGAATGGAACCCCTGCCGATAACCGAGGACTGTTTACTTTATGTACACATGAAGTAAACAGTCTTAAATGCATACTCACAAAAAGACAAAGAAGGCACAAACAGCATGGAACCATGAAGATTATGTAGTCCCAGATAGCAGAGGCTGCCCAGTATGTAAGAAAGTTGACGCCAGATACAAACTGGAGGTGCTTTGCTTTAGCTGTATAAAACAAGAAAGTCATTAATGCAGAAGGCATTCAGATTATTTATCCAAGGCTATATAAATATGGTACATTTTACTATACATGATAAAAAACAAAAGTGGTCTTGTGCCATTTTTGTACTTACTGCTGCGTTCCTGGACTAAGAAGATGACAAATGAAGCCGCTAAAAATGACATGCCAAATGCCAGGTTAAAACCAATTTGAAATCCAATATTCTGCCTCATATCTTGGGTTAACTGCAAAAAGGATTGACCAGAATTAAAACCAAAGAAATTCCACAAACTCAGCCCCTGTGTAATCAGTTTTTCAAATACCTCATTCCTTAAGGGATACAGTATATTGTATTAAAGTAATGGAGATGGGCAGAACATTAATTGTGAGTGTCAGCAGTGTGCAGGGAAGAAGTGCAGATCTGAAGGGGGGTTTGTTATATCTGCGAAATGAGCATCATGCAAGGAAAATACAAAAACTGTATGCACTGTTTTGTAATGCTAAAATTCCATTTGCTTCTTTTAGAGCCTGTCTATATGCAGTATTCACAATTTAGTGTTTGCTTTAGCCATCATCAAATTAAACAGTGCATTAAATACCTGCATATCATACTATTACACTATAGTTCTATTCCTAGTTTTTTTTTTCATTACTACCTCAAATATATAGCTATGATATATATTTTGTTTATTCAGTGTTGTATACTGCCCTCTGTACTAACATTAACAATAGAAAATATTTGTAAATTCTGATACTGAGAAGGACCAAATCTGTGTTATTCTATTTTCCCCCAGATTTATAAAATTAGTGAAAGGATTTTGAAGCTTATGTAAATTTCCTCATAGTTCTCTTTAAAGAATTAGTGGCCAGTAGATTTCCTGTTTGGTCAGCAACTGGAATTTCAGTGAACTGAGATGATCATAAGAGGAGAAGGTACTCTTTTAACATATAGCCTCTCTACTGCAATCTTCTTCTTGTGTCATTGTCAAAGTATAGAATTTTGGTCTTTATGATGAAATTATAGTCTTAACATCAGAGATATTAGTATTTACTAGGAGAAACTTTTTCACCAAAGCAGAAAGTCTTTTTACCAAAGTGGATTAGCGCTAAAGTATAACAATACAAAAAATATAACTGTAATACAGTATTAAGCTTTTAGCTGCAGAATCGGGGATGAATCTTATATGCAGAAAACTTCCACAACAATCTTTAATAAAGGCTTATCAGCAGTTAATCAAACTCCTCCCAAAAGCATATGCCACTCCTTTCTTGCATACAGTCTCTCACTTCCTGACTGTGAAGGACCTTCTTTTCCACTGCCTACCTCTTCCTGTAGGGGGGTTACCACTTCCAGTGCGTATGTTTTGCTAAAGATTCATTGCCACTTCCTTTCAGTCTCTGCAACTGGTTTTGGCCATTTCTAAAATTTTTTGTTCTGTGATCACTACCTATTTTGTTGTGTGATTTCATTAACTTTACCTTGCTCTAATTTTCACTTTTTAAGAACTAATCCTTTGGCAGCACTGTGTGAGAGTCTAGAAATGTCCCTTGGTGATCTTTTGGAACTACAACATCTCTCTCTCTCTCTCTCTCTCTCTCTCTCTCTCTCTCTCTCTCTCTCTCTCTGACTACTTTTATGCCATACCTTTGTATTTCCGAATTATTCAGCCCCTCTTGTTCTGTATGTAAATGCTTCAGTATGAGAGGTTCTGCCTTTTTCATTTCATTCACATTCAGCATCCACACTTCAGTTCCATAAAGGAGAGTTAACTCAGTAATTTATTCGTAAAGTATATCTCAACTTTTGCTTCCCTAATGTACTCCACTATGCATCCTTAACACCCTTCAAATCATATCTAAATCAGTTCACTCATCACCTTTTCCTTACCTAAACTTATGCCAGTCTTTTGATATCAGTACATTCACAATCAAAAGCCTGTCATGTATCTGTTACCTGTCACCTTATAGTAACAATTATTCCCTTTACCTGTTCCTCTGAAACCTTTCTGTCCTTAAGAAATAAATACTCTGTACACCCTTGTTATCGAGTATAGCAGGTCACTGCCATACTTATCATCTTGTTTGTATGTATTGTAATTCCCTCAACTCATGGCATTTTTACAATCTTTAATCTTTTAATTGCCTTTCTTTACATCTGTAACAGCATTCTCCAGTTTACGTTAACCATTATATTTCTGTCATTTCATATCTACCTATCTTATATCCTCTATATACAACTTCAAAACACCTATCTCTGCTGACAGCAGCTCTCTATTTCCATCTTGTATGCTAAGATCCATTTACTCTTATAACCTTCATGTACTTACTTTCCTCCAGTGCAACTTATTGACTGGGTTATTTATTGTGTTTTATGCCTAAAGCTTATGCTCTTTTCTATCATGCAATTACCCATGAAACATGCTCCCTTTTCCCTTCACTAAATCTCTCCATTTTGTTAACCAAAGTAGAGAAGAGGTAACTCCTACAATCTTTTGTTTAAAAAATTAAAGCAATATAAAATGCTCTTATTCATCTTATTCATCTGAGCATAGGTATTAATGTTATTACTTGAATTTGTAGTTTCTCACTCTTAGTGTGTTTGTGCTAATAGCACTATGGTATTTTACTTCTCTTTTTCTCTATAAGGTTTATATTTTTATTTGGTATTCTTAGAGTTGTGTTTATCTGATGGCTTGAAGAGCAAACATGAAAACTCCCATAATAGAACTTCTGGCAAATTCAATATTGGATCTGTTGCCCATTATTTTATGTAATAACCTGTATTCCTTCACACAACTACTTGCTTTCTTAGAGTAATAAATGAAGCAGTTACCTAAAGTTAAAGTTTTTTATTCTGTATGTGTAGTGTTTATGTAATACTGTACGATGGCTTAAAAAATATGTTAAATGTGCCATAATTAGTAATACCCACCGTAGCAGACAACATCCAATGATAAAACCAGCAAAATTGCTTTAAGTTTTGGTATGAGAAAAACATTTTGATCAACATTAGATGAAAATGCATGTTTGTCAAGAAAACATATCACAGCAAATTTACCAGTGCAATTAAAAATGTCTGAAGAAATTAAATTCAATGACAACATCGGAAATTTGCAGAACTCACTTTGTCATAATCAGTTCGAGGCAGCGGATGGTTTGACGTTGTGATCTGCACCTTTGGATTTCCTGTAACTGCTCGCGCCAAAGCGTTACTCAAAGTGGTCAGAGCAAACGGTGGGTTGTGGAAAGGCTGATCATTGAAGAAAACAGTTGCAGTTCCCCCAAGATCATCTCCAACAATCTGAATCCCAACCATCCAGTGAAGATTGAATGTTGGTAGATCTTTTTCAGCCTGAAAAAATAAATTTAATATGCAAAAATTCAAAACTCTCACTTCTAGAAAAAGTTTAGTATAACTTACTTCATGAATACAAATTATTTCTTGACTTTTCAATTTCACAAATACAAATCCATTTCTTGACTGATGTCTAGATATTGCCAATCAAGTGCCAAGAAGTTCTGAATTCCAGTTACAGTATTACAATAACAAGTTAAGCAGTTGCAAGATGGCAGCAAAGATATTCCTTCGCTTTGTTATGGTTGAACCTAACCATCAAGATTTTTGGAAATGTTATTTATCCAAAGGGGAAGAAATCCATACAGAAGATTATCCCTCCTCTCCATATGGTTGTTCCCTCTTGTGCTCTGAAGTTTATAATGATGAAAACTAATCAAGGAATCAAAATTTAAGTCAAATTTTTAAAACATGATTAGAATATGATTTTTTGTAAGGAAGAAAATCTTGCCGACAACAAAATAAAAAATGAAGTTGGGTTTGTTGGTGAATATAGTGACAGCATATGCTTATCCAAACTACCTGATATATCTTCCTTATTTTTGGCAGAAGTATCAGATCTAGTCTGACCTTTGGACATTACATACCACTCTAAGGATAAAAAAACCCGCATTTTATTCAGTTTCTATGAATGATTTGGCACTGCTGAGTAAGTTCAGTGAAACACATCCTTCAATTTAAAAGGCTCATTTATGACTCATAAACTTTCTTAAGAGACCACAGTCACATTTTGAGACTCACCCAATGAGCCAGCTTAGCAGAGGTTTGGATTCTGAAAGCTCTCTTTTTTTAACTGTTTTCCATCAATACACTTGAGTGTTCTGTTGATGTTGGTATTTTGTCCTTCACAAAGCATTTTGTTAATTAAGCTTTATTAATTTTTCAATGCATGGGTTTGTGTGTTTGATTCCTTTTAGGTTATGCAATGTGCTGTTTGCAACTTGACCACCATTTGATAAATATGAAAGATAGTTATACCCAGAAATGCACTTTTCTTTGTTTGATTCAGGTCTTTGCTTTAGGTAGTTAATATTCCTGGTTTTATTGTGCAGAAGATTCTTAATTTTGACTATTTCAAGTACAAAGGCATGGTATCTCACTCAGGCATTGTGTGCTCATGTTCATGTGCATTCATTTTGTGTGTTTTGTTCTTCCCTTTTCTACACTGCCAGTCTCACAGTAGTTTTTGGTTGCTCATTGCTCTTTTCTACTGATTTTAGCTTTTCTAATAGCTAAGCAGATGCAGGACAGTTAATTACTATTAATATTATAATTGGGCTGAAGAGGCAAACATGTTGTTCCTCATTAGTACAAAAGTTGATGGTATAAAGCCAAGTATTCTCTAACAAAATGTAGAAGCATAAAAGTAACACCGACTCACCTGCTGTAATAATGCTGTGGAAAAATTGGTACTAGGCTCTATGTGTTGTATTTTGTCTGGTGATTTAATTGATGAATCCAGTGCTTTCACAAGCAAGCTTGTTAAGTTGTTAGGATTCTGAACTTGAAGCATAGTACTTGTCCCATCAAAGTTCTGGAAAGCAAAATAATGCTATATTAACAAGACAAAACAAGAAAAACTGAGGTGATCTGATGTGACAGAACCTCTGTCTCACTGGATCATTGAATTCAGGGTCTTGAACTACAGTAAAAAAGATCCAGTTCAATTTGTAAAAGCAGATTATAGTATGTCATAATTTTGAAACCTATTAACTTATGGTATGTGATGTGGTACAAATAAAAAGTATATGTGATATAATATCTGAGACAATGCAATGATTTCCATTTTATGTAGAGAATATAAGTTGAATTTTAGGGATTGGACAAAACAAGAAAAACTAAATATTAAGGGGGATATTCATGACTGATGGAGTTCCTTATTAAATTAACTGTGAATTCACAAGGATACAGTATGACAAAGAGCTGTATACTGACAAAAAAATTATTAAGCCATTAAAACTTTGTGTACATAGCCTTGAAACTGTTGCGTTTATGATTAGATAAAACTCTCATACTGTACCAAATCACTCTTGTGTAACATCTCCTTAACAAGAAAAGGAAAAACATTGTTAGTCAGGGACTTCCAGTTTATGTACCTTAATTTCAAGATTTCTGGGGTTACCTTTGATACATACCTTAGTTGTAAAGGTCACTTGTGGAGGAGAATCATTGACCCCTGGTATAGTTTCAATCACAAGTAGTGCTAGTATTAAAAAGGCGACTGGGATAATGTTCTGGAAAGTAAAGATTAAGATTAGCTACAGCAGTAAACTAAGAAGATAATAAATGGTTGATGATTTTTAACTAATTGTTCTATTAAGCAAAAACTGGATTTTGACTTTCTAGTAGTACAGTATATAATTAGTCATTCTAAGGTACCAAGGAAAGTAATATATCTCAGTACAATGCTGCTTTGGTTTACTGTGAATAGGCATCATGACAACATTCTCACAATCCCAACCAAAAGTACAACTCTGTACAGTACTGTGTGTATATGGATCAGCCAGCTTATAAGCAAAAACACAACTTCCCTGTTAGGTTCAGCAGAGAAATGCTCGCCAGCAAATGTCAAGTCCCCTCCCCCAAAATAAAGTTGAATGAAATATGTAGTAGCATTCCGTTTTGCGGCATGTTTGTATACAGTATTCAAATTCTTAATTTTCATGAGTTTTGTTGACAGACTTTCATGTACTGTATTCATTTATTGACTGCATTAATTAATTAATTTATATCTTTCTAGGCTTCTAGACTTCCAATTACCTACTATTTCAGGTCATTAGCTTGAGCAAATATGTGCAGTATACATCGTCATGTAAATTACTGTATATCATCTTTCATGATTTTCATGAATCATAATAGTACAGTACAGTTATTTTCACCATAATACCATAATTTCATGAAATTTTTCTTTATCATTGTTTTCATTTGAGCTATCCTACATTGCTTTGGTGTTTTTTTTATTTTATTTTCTTTCTTTTCCTGCTCTTTGGCATTTTAAGTATCCTATATTCAATACTGTACAGTTAGATATTTTTTGACACATTCCCATTCGACAGCTCTCCTTAGATTTGGTGTTTTTACGAGATTCTTTACTGTAGATTTTTATTTCTCATTTGTTCAGCCTAGGGTGATGTTTTCACATTATACATTAGGAGTTCAGAATATCCACTCGATACTGCACCCAGTTTTTCCATGAGTCCACTGAAGTCATAAAAAACAAAGGCTTCCTGTTCACTGGATATGGTTTTTGAACCTTTCACCAAATGGGACTTTGCATTCTAGTGGGAAACAAAAGCAAACAAGATCTAACAATGACAGTCAAATTCTCCTAGTAGATTTGGCCATGGAAGGCATGCTTTGACATAATCAGTTGAAAGATGGTAATTCCCATTGACCTATTATCAATAGATAAAGAATAAAAAATTTTGAGGTTGTTTAAAAGATATTAATTTTTTGTCCGTAATGAATTTTATTAGAACACAGAATTTGACCTCATAGAGTAGAAACGTTTGCTATTTTTAGGTTACTTTTGGTTAGGTAGTGTTTCATCCTAAATATCGAAATTCTGGCCTCAACTCTTACCAAACGTGCAAATTCCTCTGCTGTTCAAAATTATAGGTTGTGTTGCTATTTCAGTGCTGCTAAGTTCATATTTGCTTGTGTTATTAGCTGTAACCCATTTTTTTTTTTTATATATATATATAAATTTTTGTAGGTTTCATTCTGGGCAATTAATAATGATAGAAAATATTTACACTATAACAGTTTTAAGATTTACAGAATATTCCCAGTTGTATGAATCATTCATGATAAACTAACAAGATTTACCATACATACTGTACTTTTCCATAGTCCACATTTTGTAAGTACAGTAGAAGTATTTAAATGGAAACTTACCTGGGCAATAGTAAGTCGTATATTCCTGCACGTGTAAAGTACCTTCTTAACGAGCATTGCCCAAAACTGCTGAATTATCAAAAAGCATCCAGTATTTCTTTGCAGTGGCACACGTCGGGGTGAGGCAGAGTCAAACCCTCTCAAGGCTATGTCCTTAGCTGTTGATTGATAATAAATTAGATCTTTGGCAGGTAAAGCTTTTGGATTGTTGAAAGTTCAGCTTATTTTGCATGAGAAGGATAAATATCAATAAAAGTTCCAGATGTGGATCACTGAATATGAATACACAAAAGGCCTCTCTCCATAGCAGTTCTAAAAATTTAATGGTTTTATGTGAAAGAAATCACTATCTTAAATAATTTAGATAATCAATTACAGTGCTGCACTACCAGCATACTACATGTACTCAAATTCAGATGAAAGCTTCCAAAAGGGCCTTTTCTTTTTAGCTATACATGTAAACCTTTGAGGTTTGAGGTGTTTGGCATAATCCATCCCCATCCTCAAACATTCAACCTAAGAATCCAGCTATTTCAGCAGTAATTGCAATTATATTTCTCCCTTAGTGAATTATACTTTTGAGCTATGCAAGAAGAGTCTTGAGTCTTACACAACTACTGTAAGTTTTCAGGCAAACCAGAATAATGTAATTATTTTTAACACACCCAAAAACCTTTATTATTAAATGCTTAAAAACTTCAAATTTTAAGCATGCCCTGCTAAGTACCAAGCTTGATAAAATCAAGTATAGCACAAAGGAGCTCTTCTTCCTGTGAGATAACCTTTGCAGAGTAGACCTACATAAATAGTTTTGTTGGTGACTTCTTTTGTATGCAAGGATATTGACTAGAAGCTCAGAAGCTAAAACCTGTGTACTTTTCCAAATGACCTTAATTCGTCTTGTGTGGGACCTCAGGGCCATTGCTTACTTCTAGTAAGAAATTTAGAGGAAAAAGACAAAATAATCCATTTCAAATATTGTAAATCAAACTGGAACAAACACTTTAATGTTTATTTTCCCTTCCAAATACTATTATATTGTAACCAAATATTGTTTTCAAATCCATTTCACTCTAAAGATAGGTATGGTACACTGTTTAGGAGTGCAGCAAAAAATATGTTTTCCCTGTTCATTGATAATCTAAAATGAGCACTATTTATGAGGAGAGAATAATGTGTAAATCCAAGTAATAAGGACTACATGCATGGCTGAAATACAAGAGGCACATACAGGATAAAGACAATGCCTAACCTCAAAAAGGAAAAGCTGATGTAAAAATATTTATGATGATGATGATACAATGTATTTAAAAAATATATATATATAACATGAAATATAAAAAGAGATGTTTGAAAATACTCAGGATGTTTGGCAAAGACAGTCCTGTACAAGACTATCAAGTGACAGTCATATATGAGCAAAGTAGATAAAATTCGTGAAGCCTCAAAGAAAAGGATGGCCAAAGCCAGTGATACAAGGAAATAAGTACATAATAGATCTCATCTTGCAGTCATACGAGTGATCTCAGAGAGAATCGTGTAACATCAAAAACTAGTGTTTACCATTTTTAAAAGTTGAAACAGAAGTAAGCGTGAACAGAATTCTAACAGATATTGCACATGCATTAGCACTACAAATTAGGTAAAACAAATGTCAAAGCACTGAAACCAGGTGCCTGTAAACTTAAGAAATTATACTAGAATATGACCTGGCTGATACAAGAATATGACCTGGCTGAGATTTCTCCATTTTCCAAGAGGCAAACAGTTTATGAACCTTGTAGGCATAACAAGGCATAAAGTGAGGAAGGGAGGCATTAAAATTACTTGGACAAAGGATGAATAAATAAATGAAGACAAGATGAAGGCTTTTTCAAGACATGAACAAGCTACACCAATATGGAAGAGATGATTAAAGTTGCTGGGACAGAATTTGTACAAAGTTCTGTGTTAGTATGGACCAGTACATTACTTATTTTCAGTAAGATACCAAGTAAGGGTGGGAGTTTAATGATGTAAAAATTCAAAAAGTACGGGTAATCCTGAGTGGCTAAACAGATGCACATGTAGCAGCAGAAGGGTTGACTTAAAATGGCTGAGACACCTGACAACTAGAATGGATAGCTAAGGAGCAGAGGCGTGCAAGCTAAAGTTCCCTTAGGAAAGATTTTACAAAGAAGTGACACATTTCTGCAGTTGTAGATTCTAAGAAACATACTTATTTTTCAGAAAAACAAGAAAGTCATGTGACAACTATACAAGATCACACTTCTTGTATATTCTTCATATGATAACTACAAGATCACATATCTTGTATATTCTTTAAATTCCTACTGCTTTTAAAAAACTAATCATAACAGACAATGATTATATGTACTGTACTGCTTTTAAGTGAAGCAGTTTTATTTATAACAGATCCTCTACTGTATTCGAAAATTATTATCATGATTTTATATTACTAAGTACCACGGGCTTCAGTGTTTTAACCCTTATATGCAGTCGTATTTATTTTCAATCTAAAGTTACGAAGTGGACCCCAATGTAAATTCAAACATCATGGACCACTAGAAATCCATTTTTCAATTAGTAACCTACAATTAAAAATTCAATACCCTGCAATGTAACAAAATGCATGATATCCTATAAAAATTAACACTCATGATAGGCCTATGATTGGAAAACACACAGGGATAGATAAAAAGGAAGAGGGAAGAAAGGAGGACATTTTCTGGGTATTATCTGTGTAAAGATTAATTATACCAAAGCAGCTAAAGTATGATGCAACCCCTACGAGAATTAAATATCTAATTGGTGCTATAATGGAGAGAACTTTATCATCTTTATATTCTTGTACATAATATTTAGTTTTAATGGACAGAATTATCACCTCTGCATTACAAGAAAGAATTATAATACATACTCCAAATCAGTGTAAATCCCATGGGATACAAAAGGCTTTGTGGTTCTTCAAACACATAATTATGAGGAGAGAACAACAATGTAAAGTATGTCCTGTGATTTATAAGTACAATATAGCATGCAATTACTATGACAGCATTTGTACTAAAGATGCACTATGCTTCTGTTTTGCCTCCTGCCTATTTCCTCTGTATACGCCATATTGGTCATCACAAAAGTTACTTGTAATTAACTCCAACAACGAATTATATAATGATTTAATTTTTCTGTCTGTTTATTAGAATGATTAATTGAAAAGTTATGTGTGGATCTTTGACCAAAAGATGGCCATATGACTAGCAACAATTGGTTCAGTTCCAGGCTTAAGAAATTGAAACCCTATGCAGTACTACTGTAGACTTTGGTAACCAGTTTCAATCATTACTTTTGCAAAAAAAAAAAAAAAAAAATCTAACTGGAGGTTATGTCTCTTAATCTTAAAATTCTTTTTTTTTTTATTCAGACAACAAACAGATGTACTGATGAGGACTGATGTGGGGGAGGGAGTGTGTGCTCTCCTAGTGGTTTTTCTGTTCATTCCATAGTGAATTCTAAATAATTTCATTACTTATAGCTGTGCCTGATTTCAAGAAGGCAAATAATTTTGGAAAAGTCAGGAGTGAGCAAGTACACAAGAGTATCTTATCCATTTCATATGAAAATTTGTTCAGTCATGAGGGTATATTCTCCCTGAAATCCTACAGTGAAGAAAACACATAATGAGCAGTAAAATGAGCAAAATGCTTTACAAGAATTAAATTCAAACTTACCGGTAGTAAAGAAATCATGCAGGAAAAGCAGTCACATTTAATTTGAAAACGACTTCATTACTACAAACTTTCAGGAAGCTGTGCAAGTGCAAAAAGGCTGTTAATAAATAAAGAAGTAGAGTGAATAGAATAGTCAGGTTCCTTGGCATAACCTTTTCACTGCAGTGCATTAAATAGATGGTTTTGTTTTCACCTTCTGTTGGGAGGAAACCTACTACAATTTTGTGGCTACAGTATTTGTTAACATGAATGGAGGATGGGAATGTTTTATACAGCACTTTGTGATCACATCAATTTGTGACCACAGTGGTCTGGAATAAGATATACAGTATTGGAATACTGTAGTTAAGTCCCTCTAAGAACTTTGAAGCTACTTTTATAATACAACTTTCAAAAATGCAAGATGCTCAAATATGAGAATAGTTCAGGATTAAGTGTATCCTTCTACACAGGCAAAAAGCTGAGGGGTTCCAAAAATAATGCAGTGAAAGGTTTTACTGTTATTAAGGCAAAAACGAGAATGAGCTACGATAAATACCAGACACAGCAATATATCATGCAGAGTTGATGCAACAGAAAAGTCATGCAAAATTAGAACAACCATGTCAGAGCAGAATGTACTGAATTCTAACAAGTTAGGTGATAATAGCAGAAAAACACTAGTATGTATAGTACACCATAGTGATACTGCACAGAAGTCAGTCCCACAAGAAGTAGCTGTACAAAATAGATGTAATCATAAAATTATGCAGAATACATAAGTCTCATTTTTAAAAATATTTAATCATACAGTATTCAGAATTAATTATGTGCCAAATATTACTGTTTATCCATATCAAGGTGCAAAGTAATGTTAGTTTGGAAATGTAAATACAAGAAACACTAATATTTAAAGTGAATTTTGAGTTATCTCGTGTTGAGAGACTAAAAGCAGTACCACTTTGTATGTGTATGTGTGTGGCATATTTGGAGGCATAAACATACAGAGATGGGCGTACACTTACCATTCATTTCAAGAATTTCCAAATTGCATCAAAATAAAATGCTACTTACAACTTACCAACTACTAACAAGAGGGACGGCACTGGGAATACACATAAGCTTTACATACGCATTCATTTCTCATCAACCCATTGCATATGTCAATGAATCCTATCTACCACTAAGATGTTACCACAGTCTAACTAATGCAAGATCTTTAGCCTCATTTCATAAATCAACTATGATCAACATTTCCAAGAACAATTACGCTATACTTTAAAAAGATTCTTTTGTAATAAAAAAATTCTACAATATTTTAGCCACGAAAAATGATCTCAGGGATAAAAGTAGTATACCTTATCAATAAAACTGTAGATATTTGTAGATGATACTGCTGCAATATACTGGCACCTAAAATAGGTTTGATTTCTAAAGAAGATACACTTCTAACCAAAACTAGTTGTATTACAGTTAAGTTACAAAATATACCATGCTTTACAACACGTCTGATGTTAGCTGCTGCTTTATACCATACTCCTGATGAAAGTCCTGCAAGGTATAGTATTTCCCATCATTAGCTCATGTCCAGGAACACGTGGCGCACAACAATCTTTCACAACATAAATACTAGAGCTTTTTGTCAACAGACGGCTACAGAGGTCTCGCGTAACACACACGTACAGTACCAAATTTCTCTTTGCAGTATTATCACTGAAGAAAGATTTAAGACAAGGACCATTAGAAACTGTACTGTATATTTATTCCAAATTGGTTTCTTCAAGGGTCATTTCATTCAATATAGTTATCAAATAGCCTCCTTTTTCCCATTACATTTTCCACCAGAATGATAAGTATAGCAATGCTTGTAACTGAACTTCATCCATCAAGTTAGAGTACCCAGAATTTAGTGCAATTGAGAGTACCCAGAATTTAGTGGAATTGAAACTATGTAAAATTTTATAAATATTTAATTTAGAATATCCTTGTAACTGGATTGTTTAAATTTACTTTATCAAGCTCAAATTACCAGAAATAAATACTGCAAATGTGCAAATCCCTCTTTGTTTAAAAGATACAACAATATATTATGAACCTCTAATAAAGATGTTAAATCAGATTTCCAAACTAGGGCCTAGCTTTTTCAAGATAAAAGAGACAAGATGGATATTTTGTCATATCTTATTTTTACCTACAGTACAGTACTGTACTGTAATCTCCTCTTGTACTAATTTACTATTCTTCAGATTGCTTCATTCTAAACTTTATTTTTCCTTACCATACCACTTCCCTAACTGGGACCTAGTCAGGCTGATAGTTTATCCTTACTGTACTATTGTTAGTAATGCTAGTACTTTATATAAGTATTAAAGAATTAGCATACAGTATACATATACAGGTACTGTAGTATATGGAAGTAGATAATAGCTTGAAGATAGTTTAGAAAGCATAATGAATAGATATTTATATAAATAGCTAATCAAATTATGCACACTAAATTAATGATCTGAAAGGCAAACATGCATTATAGCAAGGAATTTAATGCTCATGTTTTGTATGCTGAAAATGAGAAAAAAAGCTTTGAAAAAGTGCTTTTCCTTAGAATACGAAGTGAACTGCCTTGGTGGGTCATATCAGAGATCTATGTCAGGCCTCTTAATTTCCCTTCGCATCCTACCCTTACTTATGGGCCACATTTGTGAAACGGCCTATGCAGGCACAAGGCTGGTTGAATCTAAACCAACCACTTACATAGGAAGCAATGGGTATTCAGTAAATTATGAAAAGGTATAAGAACTGTTAAATGGAAAAACTACTTCACAATCAGTTTAAAATATAAAAAAAGACTTTCTTTAATATCTTTTCCTTGCTTAGTGTGTTTTTAAAAAGATGATAGGCTAATAGAAGCGTAACCATTGGCTCATTTTCACAAAATAAGGGAGAAGGATTACTATCCCTAAACAGAACAAGCATGTCACTGTTCATTTATGAATGTACTGAACGACTACTCATGCAACCAAAGAATAGATATGTTGTATTCATTACGAAGTATAAATTGATTGCCCTAAAGTACCAATCAGCAAATACAGTATGTATTGACAAATATATGACAGCTAATATACAATAAAGAGAAAGATCAAATACCTGATCTGTTTATGTTTCCTTACTGTGAGGATTTTTATTTTATATGAATCCCTATTATTGTAGTGTTTGATGAATGTGCAGTAAAATCCCTAAGGTTTTTTAATAAGACAGGGTACAGGTATAGCCCGATGGTCTCATCTAAATTTTCAGTTATGAGTTTCATCAGTATAATACTGTAAATGGTTAAAAACTTTGACAAACAAGAAGTCATATAAATGTATAAATTACTCATGCAAATAAGAGGGTATAACAGTAAGTGTTGTATTTTACACCATAATAACATTATACTGTATGCTATCGTAACTTTCTATCTCAACTTATTGCAGCTTTGAAATTGCTCTAATCTTTACTATATTTTTTAAAAATTATAATAACCGTCTATCATGTTCACTGGCTTCCTGGCTAACAGGACTAAGAGGCCTCTCCTGTTATGGATCTTGGTAATTGCCTAGCAACAACGTACAGTACTGTTTATTTCCATAACAATTTACTTACCAACGTACTTGTTTGGTATAACTTCAAATCTCCTTGTTACATTTGTACTGATGTTGTCTTTACTGACAGACCAGTTCACTTTGATGCAGTGACTGGCATACAAAATCAGTGTGCTTCTATACATACACATATAATGTCCAAATATAGAATACAGGAATATAGATAAAAAATCAAAGCATGCATTATCCAAAATTTTTAGGCCATCCAATATTATGGAACATCATAAATAGCCATAAAAATGAAATTCCAACAAAAGACAACAACTAGGAACAGCAGGAATTCAATTGAAGTCCTTCTAAAAGGGAAGGGTGTATTAGTGAAAAATATTCCACCATTCTTACCTCCATTTTCTGATGGAGTCATCTGTATTTCTTCAATTGAATTATTGGTAGATTTATGCACCAATAAGCCATTTTCATGGTGGTTTCCTGCTACATTTGGGGCCTTGTTGTATTCACCATGATGTAACTTCTTGTGCAAGTGTGAAAAATTTTCCAGATGAACAGCTTCACCAACTCTGCAAGTCACAAAATCCCAAAAGAAGGATCAGCTACTCTCAAAGAATAAATTACACTTTCTTTAACAAATCATGTTCAAATATGTTCGCTATAGACAGTGGGATTTGCATGACCAAGAAACAATTATTGCTTTACAAAAACATAACTAACCTAACAAATACTTCATCCATCGTAGTCTGTGAGGCACCAAAGCTTGAAATTTTCAGAGCTACTTTTTGCTTTTCAATTTGCAAAAATAAAGCTTCAAAGTTCGAGACATCCGCACTTGGGAGGACATATGATAGTTCGGCACCAACATTCTGATCTAGTTCTGCATCTGGAATGTGGGATCTTATGACTTCTGTAATGGCCCCAACATTGCAGTTTTTCTCTTTCACAATGATGAGGCGATAACCAGTGCCTGTGTGGGGAAAAAATAAAAACACTGTTAAGGCTGTAAGCCAGTTATTAGTCAGTGGCTGATTAACAGAAAGTGAAAGATATCACCCCAACTACACTAGTTACAGTAGAAAATATAAGGATTGTAAGATTATAGGCGATCATGCACAAAGCACAAGCTGATTATCATTCTGAATACCACTGGTTATTTGATATCTACTAAATTTTACTCAAAAAAAAAAAAAATGCCCCACATGAAAACGGGTGAATGATGTAATTCAAATTCAGCAGTACACAAAGGAGTGAAAAAAGGGGTGATTCTCTCATGATGTTGGGTAACCTAACCCAACTTCTCCCTCCCTTCTCTACCATTATGACTGCCTTGTTTACCAAGATTCAACAGCTGCTCCAGCTCGCACGTAAGGAAACTCCAAATATGAAAAGTGAATGGGTATCTCCAATAAACCACTCTCTACTTACCATAATTCTTTTTGAGAAACAGAGACGATCCACAACACTGTATAACTCCATTAGCCATAATGGCAATGCGATCTCCTAAGAGGTCGGCTTCTTCCATGAAGTGAGTTGTGAGAAGGATAGTGCGGCCAGCCCGTTCTTCCTGCAGTAGATCCCATATGAGTCTTCGAGCACCAGGATCCATTCCTGAGGTAGGTTCATCTAAAAAGACAACACGGCTCCCTGCACAGAGGGCTATTCCAACAGACAACTTGCGCTTCATTCCTCCAGAGAGAGTTTTGGCCTGTGAAAATTTAGATTAAAACCACCATTCTCACAAACTTTGGTATGTAGTTCATTATAGTGTCCTTGCCATTAAACAGACAGTGTAATTAAACAAAATTAATAAACTTGTTAATAAATTTATGAATATTAAATATGAAAATGCTTCAAGAATCTCGGGTAATATGTACAGATAATTTTTCAAACAAACTTAAGTAGTTTAAAGTATCTACTTTACACTGCAGTTAAAATTCTTGATAAAACTACTGAATCTTTAATTACTTATAAATGAGATATTTTCATATTTTTTCAAGAATTTAAACCCCCTAAAAACTTAGTATGTTCATTAAAGAAACCTGGATGCTTACCATGGAATCAACTTTGTCTTCCAATTTTAGCTTTTTCACCATATGAGATACTTCAGATTTGGCTTTTTCATCTGGGAAGCCTTTCAACTGCAAAGAAAGATTATCATTCACAAGACAAAGAATATACTGTCTGTAAACCCTACACTGCTGCCAGTCTTAATATCATTGTTAAATCTGAGCGATGATCTAATATGTACGTATTACTGTTGCTGCTAATAACAAATTTTTGTTAACTAGATGTCTCGAGTGAATATACAATGGAAATGATAAACAATAGAAATATTACATATTCAGTTGGTTTGTTGCCTATTTAACTCATTACAGTATAATACTGCACCTCTAATCTACTTATAGGTGAGACCACTATCTACTTTATAGACTACTTAAGTACATGTACAGTATTCTGATATGCTTTACAACATATATTTTCACATGCCACAAATTCTGAGTCACTGGCCACTGCTGGACAAACATATACTGTATTACAGTACTAAATAAATCAATTTCACGAAGTTTTTCCGTTCGATAGTTAATCATTTATGTTTTCAGTAAACATTTTTGTCAGACGTCTGTATGTTAAAGTTAATTTTGTACTAATTACACTAGGGAAATGATTTGTGGGATACCAGATTGAACAAGAGATCAGCTACAAAAGCACATTGGAAGTCACATACAGTACCTAATTCCCTGCTACAATTTGATGTTACTACCTATATCTAGACACATTTGTAAGACACTTACAACCATATTTACTTACAATTTATTATTCATTAATAATGTAACATAAGTAATAATTACAGTGGAGACAGGTTTTACACCCTTGCCTGAGCTTACTATTTTACTGCCATCCTAAACATCACTGGAAATAATGTCCTTTAACTCACAAATGCACAACTAAAAGTACTCACCCTGCTAAAAAATATGATGTGCTCAGCTACTGTTAACTCATCAAAAAGGACATTATGCTGTGGACAAAGGCCAAGAGAACTTCGAACATTTTCCATCTCTGTCACAATGTCATACCCTCCAACTTTTGCTGTGCCTGTTGTAGGTGGAAAAAGACCTGAAAAAGTGGGGAAGAAGGTTACAATATGACAAAATTAAATTTTTATGGTACATTGTGAAGTAAATAAAACTATTTTATTTTTAACACATATGGGCAGTCAACCTGTATGACATATTAAAGTAAAAAGGTATAATGTTTACTCATTTTTTCTTTCCTGTTTGTCTCTGCTTGCTTACTATTTTATGGTTTTTTTTGTAGCACAATAAAACTACATCATTGATGAATGAAGATAAAGACCTCAGTGCTCCATACTTAAATGCAAGGTACAGTACATTAATCTGCAAAATACCTGTGAGCATGGACATGAGTGTGGTCTTCCCAGCTCCATTGTGCCCTAACAAGACTGTAATTTGGCCATCATACATGTTCAAGTATACATCATTTACTGCAACTTTACGACCTCTTCTAAAAACCTGTAAAGTTAAAACCATAAATTTCACTATGATACAAAATTTCAAGGAGAAAAAAGTTCTCGGAGTACAGTACGGTACTCAAAAATATATACAGATACATATTCATATAAAATAGTTATATATTAATATGAATTGTCAATTAGCTTGAAACAAATGACTTCTATTAAGGTACCTTAGTAAGACCTGTAATTTTTACTCCAGCTGATAGCCCTTTTGGTTCAGCCTCAAAAAAATGGGGGTCTTGAGTAGTCGACATAACAGCTTTGCTTTCTTCTTTTCTCACAGACTGGCCTGTCCAATATGATGCCTGAACAAATAAGGACGGATCAAAATTTTATCATTATATTTTTTTCAAAACAAAGGTTTATAATAAAGAACTGTCTAAATGATTATTTAATTACTTCATGAGATACTGAAAAGCTGTCATTTATGTGTAATATTGCATGTGCAGGATAAAACAGGTTTTGACGTAGGAAAAACCTATTTTTGGTAGTCACTGTCGAGTCCCCAAGGAGTTACCTCCCATGGTCTACATGGAGCTCTGGTAGACCATGGAAGGTAACTCCTTGAGGACGAAACGGCGACTACGCTATAAAAAATCTACAATGTACCGTAAAAAGCAAAGCATACCATGAATGGAAAATACCAATGTTGAGGCACTCCATACTCTCCTGGCCAGACAGCTTCTATATACCACGTCAACAGTCCTAAGATAACAGTGTCTAAAATAAGCATTCCAAAGACGTGCCCCAACGTGAAATGATCATCTGGTGACACTCCGGTGAAGAACAAGTGCCACTGGATGCCTGAGCCTACACCTTCAAACATTGAGGTAATCTGGCACCCTAAAGACATAGCTGTATTTGGCAGAAGGCTCAACACTAATTTATTGGAAAGAGTTAACGTAGAGTACCGACTGCGGAGCACCATGTATGGAAAGTAAGTGAAGAACCAAACAAGACCTGCCGCTGTGGCTGCGCTGTTTGCTGCAAAAAAGAATACAATTGCATCACTACAAAACAGATGAAAGTTTAAAACAAGGAAATTAAAATTACACTACAGTGGATATCATGGATTGCAGGTACTGCACACTGTTCAGGGATAAATAATAACACCTTCCTGTACATAGGAAAATTTCAGTACTTGTACGTTTTACATACCTTTGGAAAAAAATGATGACAAAAAGAAACAGGAAACTATCGAACACGTGGTAAACGTCAGCAGAAAGACTAAAACAAGACTTGGATCACTGTTATTCAAAACGGCTAAACTGCTTGACCCTTGCCTAGAATAAACAAAGAGATACAAAAATATGGTCACCATTTTCAGCCATTTAGGAAATATAAGTTTCTTTAAAATAACTATTAGTAATGATTAAATTTTAAAATTATTTCACAATTTTTAAATTTAAAATTATAATCAGTAATATAAAATATTAGTTTAAAAATACATACTTTCAAGAGTTATTTTACATATCATAAAGGTAACGAGGAGATTTAAACTTACCATCTGACACACAAAAGGATGGTTATCAAAATAGTAGATGTAGCCAGAAAAAGAAACGATTTAATAAACCAAGCAGACCAATGTAGCCAGTTCTGTAATCCCATCATTTTCATAGATTCCTGAAAGCCATATAAATTATTATCAACTGAAAACTTTATTAACGTACATTAACATTTCATTAACATTTGTTATCAAAGCTGAGTAAGTACAGATATTTGCAAACTGTACATCATTATTTCCTTGGCTAAAAGTGCCAAAACCTCTTTACCATCCATCTAAAGAAGTTAAAATACAAGTTGTATTTACCTTAAGTCTCTTTTCCTTCTCATACACAACACTTTTGACTATATTGATGGCAGGATAAATATATGAGGCTAAGAGGACAAAAGGCAACCATGACTGTAACGCCACCAAATATTTGTCATCAATAAATGGAGGATACGGCATTCGTTGCATCTTCAGGGACAAAAACTCTGAAATATCAAGAAACATAAAATTAAAACACTTGTTCAGTACACCTTATACAATTTTAATGTGGGTACTCAGCCCATTTATACCCACATATCCATGACAGAACTTCACAGAATGGAACATGTTAAAAGAATGCTGACAGTCAAATTGTAAAGAAAATTGTGCAAAGAGAAATTTAGGGAGAAGTTCAGAGACCTCTTGTGCTCTATTCTGACTAAAGTGTGACCTATATCATTGCAACATATATGATTGGAAAGTGCAGAGGGGCAAAGTCTCAGGAAGTGGAGGGTTGAAGAGGGTAGTGGATTTGGAAAGAAGAGGTGAAGGAGGTGCCAAGGGAGATGTAGTAAGCATAGCCTGCTTGTGTACCATGAGCAGTGATGCTCAATGGAGCCATTCAATATACTGTACAGTATACACTTTTACACAAGTATAGTACACTGGTAACAGTAATAACAATTAACAAATGCTTGTGTCTTAGGTTAAATTTTGTATATTCTGACATATATTCTTTTCTTCTAAAAATGTTAGCGGAAAACCTACCACAGGCATTGTAGAATAACTGGGAATATTTATTTTCCTTCTGTGAGGAGAAGCCTAAAGACGAACAATTGATAAAGAAAAATGCTAAATAATTTAAATGATAATAATTACTTGCAATCACACCACTTTTAACACTAAAGCGTTAAAATACCACTACTGTACCCAAATGGTGAAGCTGATGAAAAGACGGAGGTAAGGAAAGAGAAAGTACTATAAACGTATTGTACTGTATACTGTACAAAACATTCTATTGAAACAAAACGTGAGCAATCATCATATGGATCAATTTCACCAATGCAAGTGCTACCCATACAGTACTGTATGTTAAATGTTAACATCTTAATTTAATCAATCTAAATTCTTATTTTGTTGCAACCCCTTCTACATGTTGGGTTCTTTGCAGTCAGGGTTGGTGTTGTTGAAACCTATACAGTACTCTAAAAATGAACTTCAGTCTCACCTCTTGTATCCTTTCCAGTTAACATCCGGATAATGGCAGTATCTACAGCATACTGTAGGCTTAGAAACCCTTCATCGTAGTAACCTAAAATAAATAAATCATTATTAGAGGTAATGAAAAACATCAAAAGCCAGTCAAGAATGTTCAGCTTACACCCTGGCGCAAATTAAAACTTAATACTGTATATGTACGATCATTGGAAATTTATATGAAAAATACTATACTACAATTTTATGATCAAAAAGGCCCTAAGTAGCTACTCTCATGAGTTGAACTACACCCAAGGCAACACTAAAGTGTCAATCAAAACCAAAAGGAAAATAAGGTTTTTCAGTTACATTTTACTGCGCAAAGCACAATGGGACAGGTAATTAAGTGTTCTCATTGACGTGATTCTTAAAAAAAAAAAAAAAAAAGGTGGGTGGGTAAACCAACTGCCGAAGGATAATGGTGGTAAACAGATGGATCAAAGACTAATGGTAGATAGACCTACCTCTTGAATATGGGAAAGTTATACGAATCAGGGGATAACAGAAGCAAGGAAAGAATTGATTAAAAGGGAGAGGGAAATAATTTTGAACTTATCAATCAAAGCTTGAATCAAGTTTATATGAAATGTCCAGAAACAAGTTGTCATGACATTTTAAATACAACCTTTGATATGAGAATAATAGGTGCAAGTTGCAATGCAGCCGTGTATACAGAAAAATTATGGGAAATGGTATAATTCCTATGATTAATAAAGATGTGCAATGCTAGCAGTAAAATAAACAATGTTGAAAAATAATAAGTTTGAAGGTCGTACTATAGTATAACAAAGTAAGAATTTCACTGAGACCAAATTATTTCTTATATACAGCATTTTAAGTGATGATTTATGAAGCAAAGAATTTTAGCTATTTGTTTCATTTCCTAAGAGAGGAAGTTTAGTATTATTGTAATGCTTCAAAACAGAGTTGAAAAATATTAAACTTCGACATTAACATTACCAGGTCTTCCGCCCCGTTCTTTAGTCCGATCACGCGGACCAGGGACTTGGAACAGAGGATACTTGATCTCTGTCAGCCACTGGGGAGGGGGAACAAATGGGTTTCTCTTCTTTCCACTTCTCAAGGCCCCTTTTAAACGAATTTTATACTGGAAAGATGATAATTCTATTAAGTGTTTGCGTTATACTCACAAAACTGTACTAGATAAAAATCTACTCTTGATTTCCACCCTTTAAATAGGCAATACCACTGAATGTTCAGTGGCTGACTACTTGTACTTAGCCTAAATAAAATGGTAAAAAATATATTCAGCAATTATCTTCTTACAGATACAATTTACCTAACATATCACTGCATTACATACAAGTCTTATGCCCTATTTTCTTACGATGGTTAAGTAATATATACCTGTAATTCAATCACACCCTCTCCTTAATATAGTATATCTGGGTAATAGCACACAAAAGTAAATTTATGGCTATTAACTGAGCACAGTTTTCTAAATTACAGTATCAGACTGGTTTCCTTGGTGAAAGAAAAGTAATTTCTGTATGCTTTGCACTCACAAAATCAAGCAAACTATGTATATCTATCCGATCGGGTCACTCCTGCATAAAATACATTTTATTCATTAAAAAATTCTTTTATAATGAATAACAGATAATGCTTACTGACACACTTGAACTGTCAAAAAAATGTTCTCTTCAACTTACGGATATTTTTTCAGGCAGAGTGTTATTTTTCGGAAAATCACAGGTAAAAACAATTCCACCCAAAATATCCTCTAATTCAACCCCCTCTTCCTCCAAAGTGTTGTTTTCCTTCTTAGTCGTCGTAATCAAGCGTTCGACCATTTCCCGCTCAGTGCGAAATCCGTAACCTGGAATGCGAGTTGTCGGTAGAGAAAAAGGTCCCAATAATCTACATTTTGGAGAATAATCAAAGTTAGTATTGAGACATAAACTATTAATCTCATTAAACCCTACAAAGGACATCTACTGATGTACAGTATGACAATTTATGACAATGCAGGTAGCCTACTGTAGGCTATATCAACATGAACTGATGATAGGAAGTTGGTTAACAAACTTACCTTCTACATCAACAAATAACAAGTCAGCTACTATCTGCATCAACTCATTCACTACAGTGTTATTCGGAGAATAAGCTAGTGGCCATGCTGGATCTGGAAATAATGAAGAATGAGAATCCAGTGTTAGAAAGGAAGGCTTTCCTAAACATTTGAATTCCACTTGATAAATAAACTCTGAGGAAATACAAAACCCTATTGCAAGCAAGCAGCAATTTTCTGTTAATTAGAATCCTAGAATTTTGGCAGCATAAAAGTGCAGTACTGGGTACTGTACTTCCCTTACATAAAATGAACCCATGATAGGAAAATGTATCTTTCTACTTTATTAAAACTTAGCACATGTATCCATACTAGATGAAGACATCCAGTTAGAACGCCTAGCTATGAAGTTTATTCAGCTTTGCATTAAGTGATTTTGGTTAGGTAAATGGAGTGAGTATCAGATTAACAGACTTGACTTTTAAAAAAATTAACAACTGAAAATTGCAGCATATTATAATGATGGATCTATGGTTGAAGGATAGACAAAAGTGAATAAAAGAATCTTTTCAAATTTACCATTTACCACATCGAATGCCTTTAGACTGCATAAAGTCGGTCATGCTAAGTTCCTGGTATGAGAATTAGAATGATATGTAACGAATATAACACTACAGGAAATTAGGTGGCTAGGATAAGAAGGAAATAATGGCCAAAGGCCAAGCGCTGGGAACTGTGAGGTCATTCAACGCTGAAAGGAAACTGAGAGTATTTAAAACTGCAGTTGCACTATGAAACAATTGTTGGGAGAGGGTGGACAGTAAGAGAGAATAAAGCGAATACGAACGTAGGTGCAGTAAAAGAAATGAAAGGGGTTGCAGCTAGGGGCCAAAGAGACGCTGCAAAGAACCTCAAGTAATGCCCACAGTACACTGGGTGACGTGCACTTATGGCTAGCCCCCCAACCGTGGCCAGAAAAAGGAAGACCATACATATAATGAAAATTAAGGAGGCCAGAAAAAAAAAAGATGATGGAAAAACAACCTAAATGAGAGAATCTACATCCACTAGAGGGATACGATGGGGTGATGGTGCAAGCAGCGGTGGATTACAATAAGGTCAGAGAGCATTTGGGGTGAATGGGTAAGAACCACTTGTAAAATACCTTAAAGTCTAAATCAAGTCAAAAAAAATATGTTGCTTAATAAACATCAACACTCGCAATTTACAATAATCAGCTACAGGTATGTGAGTTTCAGAAGCTCATGGAATGGAAGTTTTAAATTCCTACAAAGACGCTCCTTCACATAGCAGCATCTGTAGAAACGCCTCCCAGTCCTAACTTCCTTCAGAAAAGTGTCCTAAATTCTGACATCCCTGTTGCAAAACGGATGATGAGACAAAACAAAAACTTCACACAACTTACTAAAAAGGTCAAAAAACCAGTAGGACCTCTTTTTTCGATGTCTTGTACTGCTTAATTTTGAAACATCCCTCGTAGGAAACGGATGTCCGGGTTGATGATGAAACGATGACTGAAGGCTGCTTATCCCCGACTCAGATTCAACTCTAATTGAGCGTTTTCGGAGTTTTGCAAAATCATCCAATATTGCGTCTGCAAAACTCTCGAAGATTCCAGCTTTCGATGGCCTGAAAATAAACAAAAATCGTTAACCGAGGACCTGGAAAATATATCCAGGCAACACCATCAACCGACAACCGTTTTCAGATCAAGAGACTTACAGACCTAAGAGAACAATAAGAGGTCTGCATCATTTACTTCGGAGCTTTGGGATACTGCACATTTATACAAAACTCAGCCTGTAGTTTATACGTAAACAGTTGGCTGTGGAAACTTAATTTGCTCGTACCTATTTGCCCAAATATCGTTCGTTTGGTCTTGTTTCAGTAGAAGCCTTGACCAAACTAACAGATTGTCACAGTAATAAATTGGTAGAAGCTGTCAGATACTTAAAATCTAGGCTCAGCCATTCCTAAAAACATAATCGTGCCTTAAGAAGTAATTTGTGTAACATTAGATGTCCGAAATTCTCTTTTTAAAAAGGGTATCAAAAGCTTAAGAATGCATGAAGTATGGGAGTATATAGCTCAATGCCTTCAAAAGAAACTTCTTGAGAAATGTTTAAAAACTGACTCATCTTAGACAGTGAACGACCGACAATGCTGTCACAATCAGATTTTTACTTTCTTGCTGAAATAAAATTACGAAAACTTGCTCTAGTGGTATTCTGTCATATAAAATGTAATGTGTATCCTCTTATTTTTCTTGTGTGCAATACCAACAGTCAATGGGTAACAAAATCTACGTTTAGACTCGTTATCGTTCAGCCTGGGCCTGCCTCTCCCACCACTGGCCTCTGCATAAGTAGTAAGAAGAATAAAGGTGCCTTGGTCCGACCCTCTCTTATATTACTCTACCGTAATTTTTTATGGCAAGGATAAACTTGTGTTAAAATAATTAATGTAAATGTCAATTCATATAGCATTGAAATTTATTTTTCCATGTTCTTTTTTCACATTTTTTTAAAACTTAGCATCATGGCAGTAACTTACATCATTTTGTAACATTATAAAGACACGTATATTCATGTGTTTAACAATGAATTGAAAACCAAAGGCTGATATTTTCCAACTTTTCGTGATTTCAGATGTAATGAGGCACCTGTCCTCACGCATGAAATGAGTATGAACATCGCTGTGCTGCAAAGGTATGTAGTCATTCTTCTTTCTTTTTATAATGATACTTCAAAAAGCAAGAGTCATTTAATAGATATTTTTTATTTGTGGGGGCAGTTTGAAAGCTAAATTTAACAGGGTCTCGATGGCACTCACAAAGACAGTAACACCTCAACTTAAAGAACTGCGCTTACCAACTGCATTATTAAGATTATTTTTTACTGTGATACCATTTTAGAAAGTGGTGCATTTGTAGACAAAGCTCTTAAATTGAATGTTAATTGTCCAGAGCAAGTTAGTTTAGGTTAGGAACTCTGTGGTATTGCTGTTTGCTCTAAGATATCTAGAAAACATTCAACCCCAGGCTGTATTGCAGGCGATAATGTTACTTAACAGACTTTGTTACTTATCAGAAAGCCATACCCCAAAGTGTCTGTTAAGTTGTGGTCCTACTTTAAGTTCCTGGCCATTCCTAAACACTTTAATTCAACTCCCCACAACTTGAGCTGACTGATGGGATTTTCCCTCAAGAAAACTTGTGGCAATTAAATACGCCAAATCGTTGTTATATCTCAGGATTCTTTTATTGGAATATCAACATGCTCCTGAATTATTCACTAGCTTCTAGGGTCCTCAGTCTGACGTGAAAACAGTATATCCTTATGTACAATAATTGCACAGCAACATAATAAAAATGGGGCACTGAAGTTTTACTCCACGATTTCGAAGTACAATAGAACAAAATTGCCAAGAATATCCTTATAGGCTACTGTACACGAAGTGGTCACCCGATTTATGAATCTTAAAATCTACTGCTGAATACCACAGAAAACATCTCGTACCTTTTTCCACGGTTTGTTATTTACTTTCTAATTTCATCGGGTGTTTCTTTGTATAATTTCAATGTCTGATTTCACCGCAAATAATCCACGTAGACTGGAACTTTCTTCCTCCAATACAATATCCCGAGAAAATTAGTTTTTAGGTTTCACGCTTCTGAAACGCACCCGGGTAGAGTGGCGAACATTCTCGCGATGTGACATTAAAAATAATTTTTATTTTAAATCTGAACCCGTATGAGGGACTACCGATAGTAGAATGTATAAATTCGGATGTATTACGTCTACTTTTCGCAGTTGAATGTATTAATCACTGTGTGCTTTATTCTTCAACAGTTATAAATCTTTTTAAAAATTTTTAGTATTTAAAAAATTTTTAGTATGTGGACGTGTGCCGTGAAGGCTCGCTTGGCATTTAGTAACATTTTTGGCTTGTTCTTTGTGAATTCTTGTATTTTGAATAATAATAATAATAATAAGTCCCATTTTGTGATTAGAATGAGAAAAGCGACAAGACCACACCACCTCATTTTCACACTGAGTAATATGACAAAAACACAAACCCTGAATTTCCCACTGAACGAAAAACTTGCCTCAAACTCAATCCTGAACTTCACCTTAATTCCTTAAATAAGAAGCACGACAAAAACGCAATCATGAACTTTACGTGAAATGAGAAACATCACAAAAGCACCTGCACCCTGAAAAAAGAGTCTCCGACTCACGTCAAATTAGCTGGCAACTCGTTGATTTCAAAGGGTTTGTAATGCGTTGGTTCAGGAAAGTTTTCCGACGGTGCTAAGTCCCTTATCACAACCAGAAGGATACAAAAGACGATGGGCAGGACTACCTCTATGACACTCTGAATCTGTTGGAAGAAGGAGGATTAGATGCCGGGGTTAGCTGCCCCCATTTCAAAACAATTAAATAAAACGGAAGACGAATCTTCAGACACAGTTGTCGAAGACATTAAAATGCGTAACCTGTATACATTTTCTTTGACACTAAACCCGTTGTTGGGAGAGATATGCTTTGTAAATTAATTTAATAAATAATGAGAAATAGATATGAAAGAGAAAGTAAGTTCTTTGAATTTAAACATTTCTTATGAACCTGGAAATCATGGCAAGGTTACAAAAGCAATCTGTGGAAGTAAAGGCAACGAAATATTTGGGATGTGGACAGAAAAAATAAGAATATGCGAGAGACTCATGAAAATGCAAAATCCTTATGGATAACTTCACTCACAAATATATCCTTTAATACATGTAATGCTACTTTACGGAATATCAAATATACACGCAGTAAAAACCAATAAATCTTAGACACAAAGGCGAATAGGGAGATAATTTATGGATATCTCAATTTAATGAAAAAAGGGGAAAATTAATTGATACAGGAATTAGATTAGAGAGAGAGAGAGAGAGAGAGAGAGAGAGAGAGAGAGAGAGAGAGAGAGAGAGAGAGAGAGAGAGAGAGAGAGTTATTTAAGGATATCAATATTTTATTTATTTATTTATTATTTATTTATTTTATGGGAAGTTAGGTTTAATATATCGTGAAAACAGTTAAATCCCAACAGACAGAGAGAAAAACCCCTATCCAAATTATGTTCTTAATTCTAAAATCATCTGAGCACATTTGACAGCAAGCAATTTAATAATAAGCCCAGACCATTCGTTGACAAAAGGCACAAGTTAGCTCTTTCTGTCAGATAAAATGATTAAGCCCTGAGAAAACAGAATCAGGCGTCAAAAAGCCAAAGACTGGAGGGGAAAAAAAGGAATAATAAAATTGGGATCACCGACATTACAACAAAATTTCATCCTAAAAGCATTCTTCTTGAGATACGTTACATACATCAAAGTTTCTCTCATGACGTCTGTTCTTACACTTATGCTTCTTTCTTGTATTTTGCATAAGGTTCCTATCATATTTTTTATTCGCTTATTTGCTGTTTTCGTTTTTGTCTACTCAGGCGGTCAGTTAATGGATTACAGGTGTACTGGTGATCTGATACGGGAAATTTAGTTAAGCGATTCTTAATAATTCCAATTTCTTGTTGAAACAGAAGTTGAAAAAAAAAAAAAACCGATCCCCAACAGTGACGTCCTTCTGACAGTTCCAATTTATTTTGTTCGTGTACTCCTTGAAAATAAAAATTGGGAAGGAAACTTCCGTACTGGCCTTTTCTGGTATGTAAACGCCATTGCGAGGTTTGGGAAGTGTAACATGACATTAGAAAATTTCATTATTAAAATTCGAAGGTTTTAATTACAGGTTCGTCTCTTCTACCAATTTTACTAAGTGATTCGCAATCGGTTAATTTATTATTACTGGAACGATATTTACATTAATGACAGATGTACCATCCGATTTATTTTATTCCAAACGAAAAGTTCAAGAGACGAGCTAAGTGCGCAACTCTTGACCGCACAGAGGAGAGATGACGACCAACAGTCAGCCCAATTAAACTACAGGAGGGTCCTAGGGAACAATAAATCCGTCTTGGCGTGGTCTGAAAAATCGCTTCCTTCTTCTTTGGAGTTTTATATTTACATAAGTAATACATCATCTGATAATTACTTCCTAATTAATTTCCGTGTGTTGTTTTCTAGCACACACCTTAATGACACTAACTGTTAATCTCCGTGCTTTACTCATTGTTCGTAACGGCCTATACTCTCTAATATTACTGATGTTCGTTGTGACTAAATCTTTGTTTCCAAAGTCTTTCGCTTTAATTAGCGTTTTGACAGCTTGAGCAAACATTTCAGAAGGTATAGTAAATTGAAGCACAGTAGAGTTTGTAGCTGTTACTCGTTGTCTTTATGTGAACTTGTCTACAAAGGATTCTTCAATTGTAGTGGGTCAATCTTTGTTCATAGAGCTTCGCCTCGGAACATCAGTAATGCACATGTCACAGTTGAGTCAGGAAGCTTTGATTGGTTGGTTTACCTAAGATTACGCTGGTCTAATGAAAGCATGGGGTCTTACCCTTTGATGTGAGAAGGGATAGGACAAGGTCTACAGACCTTGGGATAGGAAGCCTGGTGTGGATCCAGGAGTCTACCAACCAATAGACACTAACATGCTTCACTACTTAAAACCTCTGCTTATAGGGTAAAACATCTGCTTATAGGGTAGGACTCGACTTGTTATCAGAGATGTGATTCTTGCGATACTTGATAATAATTATCAAGACCCGAACTTTCTCAGTGTTTTGGCAACTTTTCTTTTTCTTGCAAAAATTTAACACTTTTGATTTTTAATCATGAGGATCACCAGTCACAGTGGAGTGTGCAAATTAAGCTTCATCACTTATCGCTTAATGTAAATTCATTTGTTATGATTGATTGTTTTGTACATGCAAGGTCTATTTATTTGAGTGAACTACTCCATGGGTGATGTTGCATCATATGTCAGCTGACCTGTTGTGTAAAATTCCTACATTTCCTTGCATGCTTGAGTTGTATTGCTTGTAACACTTCTACTGCTGCAACAAACGCATATCTGATATATACGAGTGTATATGTATATGTGTGTGTGTGTGTGTGTGTGTGTGTGTGTGTGTGGTGTTATAGCCTGTTTTCAATTTCAACTCATTTCACTTTTTCGTTCAGCGATATTTGTGTTTAAACTAATTTGCTTATTACTTATTACTGACTTGCTTATTAATTTGATAATTACTTTTCTAAGTACTTTATTTACTAACTACCAAGGAGACCGTAAGTTGAGAAAGAGACAAAAGGAAAAAAAATGACAAAGATAACATTTCAGAGAATCAGACAAAAGTAATTGACGGCCATACCGCCCGAAAGCATCAGAAATCTGTACGCTTCAGACGAACATAAAAAAAAAAAAAAAAAAAATCAAGGCCGTGGAATTGAAAACCTACCTTTCGTCTGCGTTGTAATAACCAGTTTTTCCATAAGAGCAGCCAGAATTTTTGAAACCCCGATGTGCTGTTCTCCATCCTTTTTCCAACCCATCCCTGGAAAAGAAATTCGCATTAGACGACTCTGCTCAGGTGCTGTGATAATAGCAGTGAAAACATCGTTTACGGACAATGACAGTAATGGTTAAGGCCAAGAGAGACAAGGTCTACCCAGTTGGGTGGAGTCGCCTCCCACCTGGGGGTAATAGGCGATGACGTATCTTAGAGGTACCTCCTCATTGCGGCAGTTCGCCTGCTGACGCAATAAGGAGGTAGACAAAGCTCCGCCTACATGGGGGATTTGGGGGCAAGTGAGCAGACCTTCTCCTTCTCTTGGCCTTGGTATTGGTATTGGCGTCGTCAACCAATATCATAATTGTGCTGTTACTGACATCATGAAAGATTACAGTACTAATAGTGGTACTCATGAAAATCTCATAACAGGATGGGTCGCTAAAATGGTGGAGAAATCCACAATGGTTTAAATGTAAATATAAGCTAGAAATATACATACAAGACGAAAGCTTTCAAGAACCTTACTTGATTCTCCTTCTTAGTCTCTGAGATTGAGGAGGAGAATCGATCAGGTTCCCAGAAAGCTCTTGTTATATATATATATATATATATATATATATATATATATATATATATATATATATATATATATATATATATATATATATATATTTCTAATATATATTTACATTTACACCATTGTGGGTTTCTCCACCACAATAGTGGTGATGGCATCACGAACGAATTTAGATGAAGTGGTGATGTTGACATCATGACAGAATACAATAACAGTAGTGGTTTTAACATTGTGAACTACAGCAATAACAACGACAGTGACATGAATGATTACAACATTAGTTATTCTGCTTTTACAGGTGAATACAGTAATAGTGAGGGATAATAGTGAATACAGCTACAGAAGTACCGACTTCATGAACAGACAGATAAACCGGTTTAGAAAAGGTACAAAAACAAATGAATTACTCAAGCCCAGGTCAGTTTGGATACGATAGCACAGAGTAGCGGGGGATCTTAGTAAAGAAAGATTAAGAAAGCTCACGTTTATTCTTTTTGTCATTTAAGGTGATTTGTTATTCAGTGTATGACTCAGATTTGTAATAAAAGGAGAACAGTTAGTTTATTCAGGAACAGGAGGTGCTTCCATACCAGAGGAATTATTTTTGAAAACACCAAATAAACAAAAGGAGGTATAAAATGATCAGTCAGGTTGTCATGTGTTTAAATGATTCTTACCACTGATGAAATTACTTAACTGAACATTCCAGTAATTGTGCACAATATATATATATATATATATATATATATATATATATATATATATATATATATATATATATATATATATATATATATATATATATATATATATATATATATAATCTTTACACAAATAATTTCACATGTTATTCACATCACTTACCGAACTCACACTTCTCGCTGACACCACCATCTTGTGTCCAGAGGAGACGAAGTATGATAAAGGTGTGCTTTACTGTTACCGTTGTATTTTCACTACAAAAAACTTACAACGACGCATTTCTAAACGACTCACAGTAAACACTTGTGATCCAGATTAGCTATTTCAGATACACAGTTTTCATCACAGCAAATAAAACAGTCTTTGCAGCCGCTCATGAACCAGTCTTTATCACAGAATCATCAGCCTTCTCCACTACTCAGAGAAATGTCTCTAATGCTGTCAGCGGTTTTGGAAATAAGGCTAAGCAGATAACCCTGTTTATAAAGAAGGGATTTTTAAAATTATAAATAACAATTAAGATGTTAAAAAAAAACACGTAGTAAACACGAATCATTTTGTGGCTCAGTGGAATTCGGTTTTCACTGGTTAGAGAAAAAAAAATGCACTTGAAAACACTTTATGACTGCACAGGATGTAAATTTGCTCTGTGAATTAAAGGGACGATATTTTCACACAGTCATTTTCTTCTCTTCATTAATTCCACAGCACTACTCCGTTGTAAAATCGGTTATAACATCAAGGTTCTAACTTCTGGCCTTCTGTTGCGTTGCATAACATCAGTAAATTCATTGTAAAATTATTTGCTTTAATTTTCGTTGTGCAATTCTTTAGAAGGCTTCGGGGACCACATTCTTTAAAAAATATTTTCCGGACAGATACAAATTATTTACATTCACTGTTACCATTTCAGAGTAATGAGTCTTGTCACTAAACTATTGGAGTACAGTAAGTTTCTATCTTGAATGAGGGGAAGTGTTTATGCAATATTCGATTCAACTTGAAATGGACTTTGACCTGTCGTCCTGGCAGTAATAATAATAATAATAATAATAATAATAATAATAATAATAATAATAATTTTTCTGAAGTACATCACCAACCTCACTGATTATTGCAATTTGGATATCAAATAACAACGATAATAACTTGGAAAACGAAGATCATTAAACAAGCGTCACCAATGTAAAATTTAACACAGGCTTGACCCGGTGCTGAAACTCACTTACCCTGTTAATTTAATATCACATCAGCCAATACCGATTCAGACCTCGACATTTTTATTTTACAGTTTCCTTGGTTCGGGAAATTATTCCATACTGCAGTGCAAAGTTTCTCTCGCTTTACCAACTAATAGAAAAATAGTCACTACAGAGATGTGCGTGTCAGAACAGATATATCTTTGTCACAGAAAAAAAAGAATTGAACGTGACAGAGCACTGCCGCAGTAAGACTAACGCAAGGGTTAACAAGAGCAGTATTTTTGGGCCTGATCAATGAACAAAACCAACTACAGTGTTTGCTCTCCGAAGTGTAGCCTAAAAGAGAGTGAGGGATTGCGTGTTCTGAGACTGTGAAGATATAAAGACTATCTTAATTTGATTTTACTCTACTTACTGAAATTCTATGTTACGCAATTTCTTTTATCGACAGGATAAAGAAGTATTCTTAAAACAATACTCACGAGCTAAATGAGGCCGCAGTCAGATTACAAGTTTCGTGACACTGCGAATTTCAGTAAGACGTTTTAGGTGATTAAATTTACCACAAATATTTTTTGTATTTCCGCTCTCGGTGACCAATTTCGTAACGCCTTTTCACACTGTTAATTCGATCAGTCAATTGTACAAGTCTAGGCAGCGACATTTCACGCGAAGCAAAAAGTTAGAAGTAGAAAACGCAACAGCAAAACTAAGTTACTCGTGATCATTTGATCCCTATCAGCGGACGGATATGACGCTGACCGGAAATGAAAGACAAATAGAGATATAAAGTAAAATTACTCTTCAGATGGCAACCTAAAAAAAAAAAAAAAAAAAAAATTTAAAAAACCTATTCAGTGTTGTCTATGCGCACTGCTTTGCAGGATTCTACTGAAGGAATCGCTGTTGAAACCCTTTTGAAAATTGTTGCGTGTAATGGTTATGTAGAGAAAACTTTAACCAATGTATACTTTCACCCACGTAATTTATTCACCACCGAAGGAAAAGGCTTATAAAAACAGCGACCCCGACTAAGGATTAAACTAAGAAGAAGGAATCGCTGTTGAAATCCTTTTGAAAATTGTTGCGTGTAATGGTTATGTAGAGAAAACTTAACCAATGTATACTTTCACCCACGTAATTTATTCACCACCGAAGGAAAAGGCTTATAAAAAACAGCGACCCCGACTAAGGATTAAACTAAGAAGAAGTAGATTTATTAGTACAAAAATAAAATGTTTAACACAGGAAACCCCAAAATGACAAATATCCCGTCTCAGTGATAAAGAACACCAGCTTACTATTTTCGAGTGCGCTATTTTTGTAAGCGACTCCGTACTGTGGTGCTTTCCCTATTGAATTCCTTGGGTTTGTAGCATTAGATCTATAGTTGAAGCCTGGATAATAATAATAATAATAATAATAATAATAATAATAATAATAATAATAATAATAATAATAATAATAATAATAATAATAATTATAATAATAATAATAATAATAATAATAATAATAATAATAATAATAATAATAATGTGTTTCCAATAAATCTTTAATTTGAATTAGTACTTCTAGCAATTAGTTTTTAAAAACGTTCTAATTTGGTTTACTTCTAGCCACAAATGTTAACTTAGTCTAATTTTTTTTACTTCTAGCCACAAATGTTAAAATAGTCTAATTTTGTTTACTTCTAGCCACAAATGTTAAATTAGTCTAATTTAGTTTACTTCTAGCAACAAATGTTTTCATAGTCTAATTTGGTTTACTTCTAGCCACAAATGTTAACTTAGTCTAATATGGTTTACTTCTAGCCACAAACGTTAACAGTCTAATTTGGTTCACTTCTAGCCACAAATGTTAACATAGTCTAATTTAGTTTACTTCTAGCAACAAATGTTTTCATACTCTAATTTGGTTTACTTCTAGCCACAAATGTTAACATAGTTTAATTTGGTTTGCTTCCAGCCACAAATGTTAACAAGGTTCTAATTTGGTTTATTCCTGTCGTCAAATGTTAACAGATTTCTAAACTGGTTTACTTATAGCCACAAATGTCAACATAATCTAATTTGGTTTGCTTTTAACCACAAATATTAACAGAGTTCTAAACTGGCTTACATATAGTCACAATGTTAACAAAGTCTAATTTGGTTTACTTCTAGCCACAAATGTTAACAGAGTTCTAAATTGGCTTATATCTAGCCGCATAAGTTAACAGAATTCTTTTGGGAGTCAGTGTATTACTTCCGTCAGGATTCAGACCTCAAGTCCTATTCCGTACAATTAGCTCCTTTCTCCCTTCAGGCTTAGGTAAGATAATTTTTTTTTTTAGTGAGATCATTCATTTGTCCCTTACACTGGTTGTCACAGACCCTCCTGGTCGTGAATTCGTTATCACTTCGAAGTCATCAATATCCACGATGATTTTATTGAGACGTATAACGGAGTAGTTAAAACAAAACTCCATATAGATGTAATTGTCTTGAAAAAAATATATACTGTATACATACATACACACACACACACACACACATATATATATATATATATATATATATATATATATATATATATATATATATATATATATATATATATATGAAGGGAGGCTGGAAATGAGTAAGGGTTTGTGGGCAGTAAAATCAAGAAAAGGAAAAGGCAAAATGTGCTTGCTCTACTTCATATATATTATATACAAAAAGCGATAGCCTCCTTAACCGTTTTAATTATGTAGTTCCAAGAACTACCTTTCTCCTCTCCGTCACCAGGAGGACACGACCCTTATTAGCAGAGCAAATAAATCGATAAAAATGATCTCTTCAAAAACTTCAAATTGCAAGTGCTCATAAACAGCGTGGAGAGCGAGTAATTGTTCATTTTTCGTGTCAAGTAAACACGCTTCTCACTCAAATTCGTTATCGATCTCACATTTGAGAAACATCACCTTTGGCAGTCTTGTTGAGGTAATAGACTAAAAATATCCCAGCCAATCTATCTAACCACGTTCGATGTTATCCTTAAGTGCATGAAACGCACTTTGCCCTCATCAATCCTTTATAAATTTCCAATATTTACGCTGTCAGTCTCCAGTTTCTTGTGACCGGGCGTTGCTACAACACTTGGTTACCAGGCAATTAGGCAAACAGGAGCGTTGCTATGGTTAGCTCCGTCTGAGACGAGATGAAAGGTCATCTAGTCATTAGGGTAAATAAATAACAGAAATTCGGCACGAAGTGTTACTGACGAAAGGGGCCTCAAAACGTTAATTGAGTCAGCCGCTTATTATCCGCGAAACCCATTCAAAATCCTTTCATTTTCTCCCAAAGGCATTTCGGTACTTTTTTCTATTCTGTTCATATGGCATGTTTCACAGAATTATTAATTTACGCCGCTGTCTAAAAACTGATCCTGGATCCTGAGATAATCCCGGATTTTAGGCAAAGCTGATTAGTCTTTTTTTTATAATTATTATTATTAATTTAAATGACCGTCTCATTTCGCCACGCTGTGTGGCTAACTGTGATTTTTTTTTTTTTGTTAATACGTCAAAAATACATTAGAACAAAAACAGTAACATTGAATCTTCTTTAGAGGAAATATAACTGATTATGGTTAACATTTCTAGTACCATTATGACGCTGGAATGAAAAAGATTAAATCCACCTGATAATGACCTTCGGAGTTTGCAAATCATACGAGATGACACTTTAATGAATAAAGGATTACCTCAAATATACTGCGGTATTTACGATGTATAATGGCAGCAAGACCACATACGGCGATCTTATAATGAATTCAAAGTTTCGTATTCAAATTTAATACATAAATTTCCATGTTAAATACCTCTTCCAAAATAGAAAAAAAAAGGTAGCAATTACTTTAAAAGCTACTTGATACGAATACCTGGTCACATCATGTAAAATATACGGCGCAGAGTAAAAAACAAATAAATAAACCACTATCATATACTTGTAAGAGCTGCTGGGTGCATTTTTTTTGTTAATGATGCATTTTTGTAAACATCTGTGGCAGCATTCAAATCAGCGTCTTACCACAAAGGCATCCGATGAAGATTTTTTCCGTTGTGTTTTTTTGTGAAGCGATTGGTTTCTGTGGTCGGCCGCCTTGCGAAATCTAATGAATGTGATTGTGCCACTGCTTGTCTTATCTTACATTATCATGAACAATCTGCCAGCTAACTCTCTCTCTCTCTCTCTCCTTTGTATTTCCATACGGATGCGCTCTTTCATTTTTTCGACTGATTGATTGATTGATTTGTGGCTATTTAAACTGGAGTCACAACATCATTCTTTCGACCTATGTACATAGTAGTAATTTCTCTCTCTCTCTCTCTCTCTCTCTCTCTCTCTCTCTCTCTCTCTCTCTCTCTCTCTCTCTCTCTCATCTGCAACCCCCTCATCATTCAATCATCCATTCACAGGGATATATATATATATATATATATATATATATATATATATATATATATATATATATATACTGTATATGTATGTGTGTATTATAAGATATATATATATATATATATATATATATATATATATATATATATATATATACATACATACATATACAGTATATATACACAATGCAAATGGACTGCGACGTCTTCCCCAGTCCACTTTCAGAATTTCTCTGGGACTGTTTCCCTCCCTGGCGAGTTCCTTTCTCTCACGAAGATTCGCCTCTTCGGGAATCGTTCACGCGTTATTTCTCTCGCTAACACACACGCCACCGGTGGCCTTTCACTTTCACTCTCGGTTGGTACGTTACGAAAAAAGGAAAGCTATGACGATACGATCGCTGATTATGAGCTCTCTCTCTCTCTCTCTCTCTCTCTCTCTCTCTCTTCAATATAAACTGTCGTATGGATTCATGCTTTAATTACTGTCTTTCATACTTTCGGTATCTGTTACAGTGGTACTTCTCTCTCTCTCTCTCTCTCTCTCTCTCTCTCTCTCTCTCTCTCTCTCTCTCTCTCTCTCTCTCCTATAAACTGTCATATGGATTCATTGTTTCATAACTGCCTTTCGTTCTTTCAATATTTGTTATAATAGTATTATCTCTCTCTCTCTCTCTCTCTCTCTCTCTCTCTCTCTCTCTCTCTCTCTCTATAAACTGTCATATGGATTCATTCTTCAATCACTGTCTTTCACTCTTTCGGTATTTTTTACAGTGGTATTCTCTCTCTCTCTCTCTCTCTCTCTCTCTCTCTCTCTCTCTCTCTCTCTCTCTCTCTCTCAAAAATTGCAAAGAGAAGGCCGTTGAAAATTAAGAGCCTTGTGCAACATATAACGCAATCTGACAAATAACATAGTCTGAGGCTCCAGTGTATTTTTACCATCATTCATGGCAACCACGGGTTTGTATGCATCAAGCTTAAATGGTCAGTAAATTGCTGAGCGAGATTTCCCAAAATAGCGTGGCAATACGTAATAAAAGATATAAAAAAGTGAGTCAACAGTCATATTAATAATACACACATTATATATATATATATATATATATATATATATATATATATATATATATATATATATATATATATATATAAATCTATATATATATAATGTGTGTATTATTAATATGACTTTTTGACTCACTTTTTTATATCTTTTATTCCGTATTGCCACGCTATTTTGGGAAATCTCACTCAGCAATTTATTGACCATTTAAGCTTGTATTTTTATATATGTATAAATATATATATGTATATTATATATAAATATATATATACAGTATATGTATATATATATATATATATATATATATATATATATATATATATATATATATATATATATATATATATTATATTCATTATAAGGAAACAGTAATGTGGACATTGCTATTTGCGATTACAGAAACAATCGCGATGTGATTATAAACTTCGAGTGTTCTCTCCGTCCACATCATCCAAACCTAAAGTTAACACGACCAGACCTTTGCTAATTGATATAACGCAAAACTACGCAACCGTCGATGCAATTGAAGCCCCAAATATAGTCGCGAAAACAGAAAAATACTCGAGTCATTCACTTCTCTCTTAGCACACAGCTAAATTATGAAATCCGATTGCTTGCGTAACTGGAAACTTAACCTTATTAAGCAATGTCTAACGTCCTCTTAGAGTTTTTTTTTTTTCAGAACTCTGAAAAGAACCAGAAGAAAATCCTAAAGTGTCCTCGTGCCTACTTCTCCGCGCCCAAGTTGACGACAAGGGCAGGATACACCCACAATCTTCCCGTGACCGCGAAGGACTGAGTACCAAGAAAGTTCCCTGAAGTAAAGGCGATATCCTGGTTTGCACTTTAAGTGAGAAACATTACGAAAACATATACCCGAGCCACATATTTAGTGAGAATCAATAAGAATACGCAATCCAGAACACCACATTAAATGAGAAACATGACAAAGATGCAGTCTTGAAGTGCGCATCAAGTGAGAAAGATTACAAAAACTTATACCTCAGCCACATATTAATGTGAATGAAAAAGAATGCGCAATCCAGAACGCCACATTAATGAGAGGGATGACAAAGTTGCACTCTTGAAATGCGCACCAAGTGAAAAACATTACAAGACCATATACCTAAGCCCCATATTTAATGAGAATCAAGACGAACGCGCAACCCAGAACGCCGCAATAAATGAGAAACAACACAAAGACGCAGTCTTGAAATGCGCATCAAGCGAGAAAGACAACAAAAACAAAACATTATTTTTGCAATAAATAAGAAATACTGCAAACACGCTAGTTTCGCCTGAGCACCTTAAGGAGGTAGAGGACTGAAACCAAGCAACTTAAGTGAGGGCCACATTAAGTAGGAGAGGTAGTGCCGTCAGTGCACCTCATGCAGTGCACTGTAGGCATTACTTACGGTACTTTGCAGCATCCCTTCGACCCCTAGCTGCAACCCCTTTCATTCTTTTTACTGCGCCTCCGTTCATATTCTCTTTCTGCCATCTTACTTTCCACCCTCTCCTAACAACTGATTCATAGTGCAACCGAGAGGTTTTCCTCCCGTTACACCTTTCAAACCTCTTACTCTCAATTTTCGTTTCAGCGCTGAATGACCCCATAGGTCCCAGCCTTTGGCCTAGATTCTACAGTCAGTTCAGTTCAATCAATTCATTAAATGAGGAATACGAATCCAGAACGGTCATTAAAAGCGTAACGGAAGCACTGTGTAAAGAGAAGCGGGAAGGAACAAACAGGATGGTGTAAGACTTTTGCATCTGCTGAAACATTTCACACTGTTGATTTACTTTAGACTCCCGGAAAACATTCGACGCTCTAGAACCGATGGTTACCCAAATGCTTCACCATGAATGAAAGGTGCCGGGGATTCCGTTAAATCGAGGAAAAAAAGGGGGAGAAATAAAAGGAATGGCTGTGACAGATCGAATTACTGGTTCAGTGGTCCATTCTGCACAGCAATAATGTAAAAAAAAAAAAAATACATAGCATCTGTATTGCACATTTATGTCGAGGTAATATACATGTGTAGTGTTGATATATGTATGTTGACTCACAAAAACAACGAATAAACGTCGGTTGCAAACTAGCAGTGATATAATTTACAAGCTTAGCAAGATGAACAGTCAGGAAAATATCAATTACTTTGTAAAATCAAAATAAGGCCTTTACAGAGTTCAAGAACGAATACGTAGAACTTCTCTTTGAGTAATTCCTTTCCACTTCAGTCAGTACTTTTTAAGATGGAAACCTCTCTCTCCTCTCTCTCTCTCTCTCTCTCTCTCTCTCTCTCTCTCTCTCTCTCTCTCTCTCTCTCTCTCTCTCACACAAAATTAAGTAAATGGCAAAAATTTCACCAGGGTATTAGAATTTTTTCTTTATTTTCTCTTTACAGATTTCAGTGCAAAAGTCCTAAAATCTAACCAACACATAAAGCCGAAACAGAAAAATTAATATAACTTGCAGTGACACTTATCTACCAGATTAATCCTCGCAATATGTATCACACAGATATTCACTTTCTCGAGCACGGAAGAACATTCACAATGAACTGCGAACCAGTTGTGGTAACAGTCTTGTTCTCATCGTTTAATTATTTGGATCTTAATTTACTTTCTATGTCATTTCTCTTATGTATTTTATTCATTACTCCCGTCTTTTGGGCTGCTATCCTTATTCGAGTGTTGGTCTTGTAGCAGTCTGCTAGTCCAACAAGGGTTGCAGTTTGGTTAAAAGTAATATAGTAATATCAGTATTGGAAGATTACATCCGTAAGGTGGCAGACTACAACGCCACATACTGCTAAAACTTCCTTCCTTTTTTGCTAAGAATATGAACCAGGCAGAAGACCACAGGGTATTTATCCTTTATCCCTGCAATCAGAGCAATCCGTCAAAACAGCAACGAGAGTTACACACACACACACACACAAATCCGTTCGGCGTCACGACCAAATCACTACTGAAGTCTTTCACTCCCAAAGGGCATAAGACTACAACTCGCCAGCTACACCTTAACCACATCGTCCAGAGATTCCCACAGAGAAAGTAAAAACACATAAAAAGAAGAAGAAAGAAAAAAAAAAAGTCTCCAATTTTGCCGGCTAGTGAGACGACAAAAATAATCGTCACGAACGGCGCGTTCGTGCTCCGACTTTTCTCACGTCATTTCCTATCGTCTTATTCTTTTTTTTTTTTTTTAAGTATTCTCACACACCCATAACTTTACCTTATCTTTCATAAAGCTGTCCCGTGCTCTGTCATTATTAACGTTCGTGTGGTCTCGTTTTCCGTAAAAGTGAAATCATGAGTCTCACATTTCGTTCTGTCTGTTGGCAATTCTTTATATGCACCTTACATCTATTCTTCTTATATTTGGCCTCAAGCGGTCTCAGCATTCCGTATCTCATGTTTTATTCACTTTCCTCTTCATACGCTCTCTCCTTATTCCATTAGTGGCTCATTTTCCTAATCAATTTCCTTATCATATGCAATCACCTTATTCTTATTACTCGTTTTCCTTACCAACCTCCTTATCATATGCACTCTCCTTTATTCCATTAGTTCCTCACTTCCCTTATCAAATTTTTCTTTATCTTATGCAGTCTACTTATTCCATTAATTATTCATTTTCCTAACCAACTACCTTATCATATGCACTCTCCTTATTATTAGCCACTTATGCTCTTTTTAGCCTCCATTTCATATTCACTTTCCTTTTTCAATCAGTTCCTCATTTTCCTAACCAACCTCCTTATCATATGCTCTTTCTCCTTATTCCTTTAGCTCCTCATTTCCCTTATCAACTTCCTTATCTTATGCATCTCCGTCTTCCGTAGATTGTATATATCTCTTCATTTTAGTTCTCTGTAAAAGAAAACTATTGAGATGGCTTTGTCTATCCGTCCGCACTTTTTATGTCCGCCCCCAGATCTTAAAAACTACTGACGCCAGAGGGCTGCAAATTGGTATGTGGATCACCCACCCTCCAATCATCAGACATACCAAATTACAGCCCTCTAGCCCTAGTAGTTTTTATTTTATTCAAGGTTAAAGTTAGCCATAATCGTACTTCTGGCACCGTTATAGGTACCAACAACGCAGGCCACCACCGGACCATGGCTGAGTTTCATGGGGCGCGGCTAAGAGTTTCATGGGCCGTGGCTAAAAGTTTCATACAGCATTATACGCTGTACACTTCGGCGCATTCTTTACTTGTTTTCTTATCGAATTTACTCTTTAGCTCCTGTACCTTATTATCTCTATACTTTTCACATACGCACATTTATTCCAAGTTTATCATTCACTTATATTTTACTTATTTCGCTGTCATGCTATTTTGCGGAATTTTCCCAAGTGCTGCAAACCAATCGTTTCTCCCGTCGACTTGTTCTACATTAGGAATTAACTTTCAGATCTAGGGGTTTGAGCTATTAACGAACTAGCTAATAATTACTCAATTCAATTAACATATACAATGATATTATTTTTCATAATAACTGAACAAAGTTAATTAAGCTTACTCATATCCAATTTATTAACTATGTGTGTGTGTGTGTGTGTGTGTGTGTGTGTGTGTGTGTGTGTGTGTGTGTGTGTAGGATAAGGGCTCTCACCAAAAAATTGTTTACGTTTTGAAGGACCGGTTTCAAAACCAAATAAACAATTAAAATATCCTATAAGCCTCAAAACCAAACTTGGCCCCCTACCTCCAAAATCCCAACGTCTGCTGTTCGTTTTGTTTACTCGTAATTGTAAACTTCCGTCTCTTTAAAACTGACCCCTTCGTGTGCGTCAAAATTCCAGAGACTTATAAACAACCCTGCTCTTTCTATAATCAAAAGGTAAAATGACGAATGACAATTTCGTCGAACATACTGTAATCAGTTCCCTTATTGAATTCCGATGCTGTTTGACGACAAGCCTTGGGCGTATACGACAGGTCTGTTTGGTATCGATGTGAAAGTCTCCTTTCGTCCCTCCAGTGGATTCATAATAAATGGGAGTTTTGCATTAAAATCAAGACACCCGGTGATCCAGGCCAATCACCCCACATTCTAAGTTTTATTTAATAATTAAGCTTCCTAAGCCGTTGTTATGGTGGGATGGTTTTGAAGGTAGTAGGAGAGGCTGCTAGAATGGACTATTCTAACAAGATAGATTACTATTACATTTATAATGGCTGTGATGAGCCTCGAGTTATTCCTTCTCCCTTTCGAAAAGTCTACTTCGCCTTTCAGACTGACTGAACGAGGTACAGGCTACATTAGACATCCTTGCGTACACTTAACATGTTTCTCCTTTCTTCATTGCCTAACATGAATTTTTAACACTTTTCGTAGCTCTTAACTTATTTCATGTATACTATTCGTTGCGAAGCCAGTCTGCAGAAATGGAACCATGAGAGAAAAAAGTAAAAAAAAAAAAAAAAAGTTTTCTTCGGCGCAATCGAGTTTTCTGAACAGCGTACAATCAAGGCCACCGAAAATATGTATATCTTTCGGTGGTTTCGGTATAATGCTGTATGAGCCGCGGCCCATGAAACTTTAACCACGGCCCGGTGGTGGCCTGTCCTAGTTCGTTGCCAATAAAAACTACTGGGGCCAGAGGGCTGCAATTTGGTATGTTTGATGACTGGAGGGTGGCTGATAACCATACCAATTTGCAGCCCTCTAGCCTCAGTAGTTTTTAAGATCTGAGAGCGGACAATATAAGTGCGGACAGAAAAAGTGCGGACGGACAGACAAAGTCGGCACAATAGTTTTCTTTTCATAAAAATAAAAAACAGTGTTAGCACAGCATAGCTTCACCTACGAACACTAATAAGAAGCTGCGTCTAAGAACAGCATTTATGACATTCTTAATAATATCTAAGTATGATTTTTTAAATAAACATTAAGCCATATCGTGACTCGGGAAAGTACAGTTTATGATATTAATTATCCCTATAGTTATTAATCGACAGCTTTGCCTTAATAAGAAGCTGCGTCTAAGAACAGCATTTATGACATTCTTTATAAGTTCTAAGTATGATTTTTTACATAAACATTAAGCCATATCGTGACTCACGAAAGTACAGTTTATGATATTAATTATCCCTATAGTTATTAATCGACAGCTTTGCCTTGAGCAAAAGCACAATAAAGCACCAGGAACAGACTCGAAATCATCCCGCGCACGCGCACAAACGCATATACTCAAACATATTTGCGCACATGCATGTATCTGTTACAATGTGACAGCCACATGAACGTGTACACTTACACAGCATGTGCACGTACACTTATATTTACGATATGTGTATAGTACATGGAAACGGGCCTACACAGTGCTTGCACACAAGCACTCGTAATCACACACATGCGTGCATACATACAATAATACAGATATATAATTATACACACTAAGAATGAAACCGATTGTGGTAAATAAATCAATAATTAGAAACGCATCCCTTCTACGTATTAATAATATATAATGGCGTAGTTCCAAAATTATAAAACAGAAAAGATCAAGCAGTCACATTTTAAAGAATCCAGTAAAAAAGATCAAGCAGTCACATTTTAAAGAATCCAGTAAAATGTCACTCTAATAGTAGTACTGTATGAGACGACATAGGCCTATAGTAGTACGCATATTAGGAACATTAATGTTTGATGGACACGTTCGGTGGCATTACATAACGTACTGTCAAATACAGTCAAATACAATTTAAGACTGCACGCTCTTTAACGATGCTCTAAAATTTAGTACTGATAATAAATGTATTATAAATTTGACGATTTTCTAAAATTTAGTACTGATAATAAATTTATCATAAATTTGTATGAGTGTAAAATCCGTCGACGTGAAAAGGAACGGGTTAGGGAGGAAAGAGTTAATAAACTACACTTCCTGGGTATTATAAGCAGGTACAGATTCGGTCCCTTTCCTTCCTTGTAAGAGGGTAAAAGCCCCTTTATTCAGATTTGGGTTCTTGATATATATATATATATATATATATATATATATATATATATATATATATATATATATATATATATATATATATGTATATATATATGTATATATATATATATATATATATATATATATATATATATATATATATATATTTGTGTGTGTGTATACGAGTATGTATATGTACATGCAAATATATGTATATACTGTATATACATCATATATATATATATATATATATATATATATATATATATATATATATATGTGTGTGTGTGTGTGTGTGTGTGTGTGTTAGTAATTAGCGTACTATACTTCTTTTTTCCACCGTCGCGACTTCTATAACAAATTTTTTTCTAATGGTTTCTTGCGGAGACTACGGAATTCCTGTCCTGTTGTTTTTGTGTGTCCATAATTATACGCATGGACAAAATATAAGAAAATCTTTGCAGACTGAAGGAGACTCCGCAAGTATTACGTGGGAAATATGTTATTTAAGATGACTCCTACTATTTTCTTCACACAAATGAAGAAATGACATGACATAAGAACGTAACGAACTAAATACGAAGTGTTGAACGTAACATATTAAATAAGGAAGTATTGAATTACTTTGAAAAAGACGAAACTATCCAAGATAGTCATCTGTCAAGGTGGGCTTCTGAAACAGGATACTTCCCATCTTAAACACGCGCCGGCAACTCATCACATACACATCACAAACAGGTTACATACAAGTCGACAGCTTCCTGGGAGTTCTGCCCGGTGCTTTATACGATTCTCTAGGTACGGTCGCTGACTGGTTGTCAACCAGTTTGTGATATATATGGGATAAGTTGCTGATAAATTGTGACATGTTTTATAGTAGTATGGACGCAACTTCAAGCATTGGGAAAACAAATCCTTGACACTTTTATTTCATTATACACGCAAGGACGTACATGTATGCAAAAAATATATATATAGATATATACACACACAATTTCATAAGGTACTAAGAGTACAGTAACATCATTATCAATTTGACTGTTCGATTTTCCATTACGCTGATAATTACATATGTATGTATGTTAAAATAATCAACAATCTTAGAATTGTAATCGTTCAGGCCCTTATGTTACGGATGATAGTTTCCCGTTTTCACAGAGAGAGAGAGAGAGAGAGAGAGAGAGAGAGAGAGAGAGAGAGAGAGAGAGAGAGATTAACATAAGCATAGTGATAAACAAACGGGAGAATAAAGCATTAAAAGCAAAGAAAAAGAGTTAAAACAAGAGGCCATTACGAAACTGGTATGAATTATTGAAGCGAGTGAAATCCTTTGAACATGCTCATCAAACGCAGTGCACTTTTCTTGTAACAACAATATGCATTATCTGTAATAAGCACATAAATGTTTGAAACACCTCTCTCTCTCTCTCTCTCTCTCTCTCTCTCTCTCTCTCTCTCTCTCTCTCTCTCTCTCTCGCCTTTGCAAACATACAAGTGAGTTTAACGATTGGAAGAACTGATGTAACTGGCCTGGAATTTTAACACTAGCTCAAGAATGTAACTTGTGACCCACTTTCAAATTTTATCTTAACCGTGAGAAACAATCTCACACACACGGACATTTACGTATATATACAAACACACACACACACACACATACATATATATATATATATATATATATATATATATATATATATATATATATATATATATATATATATATAAAATTATGATTTTAATGGTTATGATTATTTTTATTATCATTATGTATTACTGAATGACTGTTCTTTTATATATATATATATATATATATATATATATATACAAACACACACAAACTTTGTAATATAATTACTTTTAACTACTGGGGGATATCAAGATTCTGAGAGAGAGAGAGAGAGAAGTTTCAACCTGACAATTCCCAACAATCATTCCAGTTCAAGGGACTCTGTATGCAACACAAACTGGTAAAAGGGCAGACAACTGGATGCGTTGAAAATCCAGTTAAAAACGCATAAATATCGTGGGTCCGAGTATATAAGGAGGCTTCAGGTCACTGCGAAAGTTTCGTCTGTTCCCATTTGTCATTATTTTTCCAGTCTTACCCGTAACTCCATTTATCATTATTTTTCCAGTCTTAAGGCAGTCTGACAGACATTCAGACATTGGGTTGGCCGCCACGCCGACCTCACACTGAGAAAGCAATCTAAGGTAGGCAGTAGTGGAGTTGTTCTGAAATTTTCAATCTCGATTCTCAGCCTTCTTAAATCAGATGGATAAAATCATGTGAAAATGTGAACCTGAACATGATTAAATATCTTCTCTCTCTCAAGCAAATTTTCTTTTCATAACTTAGCTTCATTCTCTCTCTCTCTCTCTCTCTCTCTCTCTCTCTCTCTCTCTCTCTCAACTTCTGAAGTTAACGGAAGTTGAAATGCACGTGCACCAGTTAATATGATACCTATCCTAATAAACAGTCGACTGTTCCGTAATCGCCGGTGACTGTATGGTCCTCGCTGTTAGACTGTCTCAGTCTTGGCGACCTCAGATCTATATATTTCTTTTCTGAATGTCGATATAGCAATGAACTAACTCCTCTCGAGAATGCTCGCAGGGGGGAATTAAACTTAACTGTAAGGTATTTTTAAGTTTGCGGGAGGAACTTGGCTACTTAACAAAATATAATTGATTTCCGATGGCAGACTCAGGCAACTGAATACAGTCCGGATAGCTGTTATGACATTAATTTATTTATAACTTATGAATTTTATATTTGCTACCATTTTACAGCTTTTATGAAGTGGTATTTTATGGTAGTGTGTGTGTGTGTGTGTGTGTGTGTGTGTGTGTGTGTGTGTGTCTTTTAAAAAAAATTATTTTACTAAGATTTTTTTCGGTGTCAATGCCCCCTGTTGTTGCGACACCCGATATTTTACTTTTAAATCAATCAATGTAGACGTCCAAAAAGATGTCACAAGTGCGACAATTTCATAAGCAAAAAAAACAAAAAAAGACCCGCAAATCTATATATAGATGATTTCCTAACACGTCATTTTTTTTTCTAACCGCATGCATAAAAACGAGCACCTTTATTAATTTTCAAGTTCCTGTTGCATTTGCATCATGATACAGAGGGAAAGGAGGGCGTCTGGGAGGTTAGGGTTACCTCGTCGAGGCCGTCGAGGCATTCACGATTTCTGACATCATTATGATACGATTAAAGAGTATTATACATTTTGTCGGGATGTTGATCACTGACGTCTGTTATTCTCTTTCTCTCTCTCTCTCTCTCTCTCATACACACACACATAAACACACGCGCGCGCGTGCGCACGTACTACCCCATATACGACTCACAATAGTGGAATAAGACCAGGAACTCTCTCTCTCTCTCTCTCTCTCTCTCTCTCTCTCTCTCTCTCTCTCTCTCTCTCTCTCTCTCAGTACATCATTCGATTTAGATTAACAGAGCCACACTGAATATTTTTAGGAACCTCTCTTATACCGTTAACTTTCTTTCCCCGTTTGGGGATCGAACGAAGGCTCCCAGGGCGTGAGCTGAAGGCCGCACTAACGTTGTAGGAGAGAGAGAGAGAGAGAGAGAGAGAGAGAGAGAAATCTTCAGTATTATCGTTACCTTCACTCGAGTGACCTAACCACACATTATTACTGCAAATCACTCGCAAATATACTTCAGCAAGGAAGCGATACTGAATCAGTGGGTCGCTTGCCGAAAAATAATGACTTTCAGGAATTTTCAAAGCGTCAAGATCTATTTATTGATAGGTGCATACATCACGCCGACGAGTTCTGTCTATCATTTATTGATAACGCTGCGTTCAAGTTCTTGAATCGACATGCAGCAATCACGGGTTTGCTGGCGATGCCTTCCATTAACGTCTGCCATTAACTTCCACTAACTTTTCTTCCAATCACTTCCTTCAGTACCCGTAGGGAAGTAGCGCCGTCAGTGCACCTCATACGGTGCACCGTAGGCATTACTTGAGAGTTCTTTGCAGCGTCCCTTCGGCCCCCTAGCTGCAACTTCTTTCATTTCTTTTGCTGTCCTTCCGTTCATATTCTCTTTCTTCCATCTTGCTTGTTTCGTAGTGCAACTGCGAGGTTTTCCTCCTGTTACACCTTTCAAACATTTTTGCTGTCAATTTCCGTTTCAGCGCTGAATGACCCTCATAGGTCGCAGCGGTTGGCCTTTGGCTTAAATTCTATGTTCTGTGTCTATATCTTCTTTCAGTATTCGTCCATTAAGTTTCATTAACGCGGGGTTCTGCAATACTAAAGCATACTTTATTACCTTTAATATTATTGTCAGCATCTATATAATTATGATGAGAAGGTTCGTTACCCTCACATCTCCGCAGAGATAAAAGTATTTTAGAGTTCATTTCTTAAAATAGAATTTACTTTATAAAGAATTTTCTTTGCTATCTAATTCTATGAAATTAAAATGAATCATTTCTCTATTCTACAAATAAGTACTTCCAACTCACGTCGGAATCGAACCCAGGTCCTTCAATTGAAAGGCAAGGGCGCTATCAACTGAACCACACAGTCATAAAGAAAGTTAGAACCTAAGTACCACTGTACTTAAGCTAGTACAGTGGTACTCAGATTCCAGTTTCTATCATGACGTGTGTGATTCAGTTGGTAGCGCCCTTGCCTTTCAACTGAAGGACCTGGGTTCAATCCCGATGTGAGTCAGACATTTACTACGTGATTGTGTGTTGGTTACTTAGAACAAATAGGTATGTATGTTTATATATAACGGCTGCGACCCTTTTTGTATATATCAAAAATATCAACCAAACAACAAACGGACACATACCAAGTACCATACTTGTTAGAAGAAAACCGGGGTTTATTATTATTATTATTATTATTATTATTATTATTATTATTATTATTATTATTCAGAAGGTGAACCCTATTCATAAGGAGCAAGCCCACAGGGGCCATTGACTTGAAATTCAAGCCTCCAAAGAATATGGTAAAGGGAAAAATAGAAAGAAGAGATTTCACTTATTGAAAAGAGACAGTAAATCAATAAATTAATAAACAGATAAAAATGTATTAAAATGCAAGGAGAGTAGCATTAGGGTGGTACAGTAATGCACTGCATCTTCGCTTGAACTTCTGTTACAATGGCGCGACTTGATCCTCAGGGTGACTCTAAGTAACTAATAAGGAAGGACCGAGTTGAAACACTATATACTTTCCTCTTAACAATTCGTCACGACGGTTTAATAAGGATCCACCAGATGGCACTCACTCTGTTACAGGAGGACCTCACTAAACGTGATGATGAATCACCGTCACGCTCGCTCAAGGCAGACGAGCTCTGAGCTGTGATGGGGCAGTGACGTCACTGCCGCGTCTCAAAACAATAACAAAAAATCGAGTCATTCATTCTTGGTTTGTTCAACCTAAGCGTGACGGTGCTACATTCTTCCAAGTGGAAATACATGCATACAACCATTTATTTATTGTATACATATATATATACATACATACACACATATATATATATATATATATATATATATATATATATATATATATATATATATTCGCTTGTTTGATATTTTTTATATATATAATTATATCTTCTGAAACGGTATCAGCCGTTTTAAATAAACATACATACTTATTCGTAAATTACCGAGATGAATCTTTTAATTTCTCTGAATTACATAGTGAAGAAAATTCATTATAAAACACATTTTATTTTTTAAAAAATGAACACTAAAACACTTTCATCTTTGCGGAGATGTGAGGGTAACGAACTTTCTCATCCTAATTATGCAGATGCTGAAAATAATGTTAAAATTATTAACATATGCTTTAGTATGGCAGAACCCAACGTCAGTGGAGTTAAGGGACGAATACTAAAAGAAGTGATTGGAATACAAGTTAATGGAACGCATCGCTAGCAGACCCTACATCACCGCATGTCGATTATAATTATATATAATATATATATATATATATATATATATATATATATATATATATATATATATATATATATATACACACATACACATACACACACACACAAAACAAGGCCATGTGAATATCCAAAAAGTTTGACGATAGCGTCCATCAAAATGAATGCAGTATCTCCGGATCTCGTGAAAGTTGCCTCATGAATAAACACGTCCCTGTGCATTATAAAGGCTTATAAAATATTTCCGAGGATTAGCCCGCGTCATCATCTTGCCCAGGACCTTTAAAAAGGTTCCGTAACTGCCTTGTACTGATTCAGTGGCGAGTATACTAGGTGGTAACCCTTAGGCATAATTGACACGATGATGAGGAAAATTGGAGATATTATTAGTATTCTTTTTTTCTAACATATTATTCTGTTCACAAAATGCTCACCTGACAAATATGAAAGAATACAATAGTTCGAAGGATAACAAGTAAAAAATGCGCCGAAGTTTCTTCGGCGCTGTCGAGTTTTCTGTACACCCGCTACAGCGTATAATCAAGGCCACAGAAAATAGATCTATCTTACGGTGGTCTCGGTATAATGCTGTATGAGCCGCGGCCCGTGAAACTTTAACCACGGGCCGGTGGTGGCCTATCCTATATCGCTGCCAGAAGCACGATTATGGCTAACTTTAACCTTAAATAAGATTAAAAGCTACTGAGGCTAGAGGGCTGCAATTTGGTATGTTTGATGATTGGAGGGTGGATGATCAACATACCAATTTGCAGCTCTCTAGCCTCAGCAGTTTTCAAGATCTGAGGGCGGACAGAAAAAGTGCGGACAGAATAAAGTGCGGACAGACAGACAAAGCCGGCACAATAGTTTCTTTCACAGAAAGCTTAAATCATAACCTTCGGCAGGGAACTAAACACCAATCAAGAAATAAGTCGAGAAGACGAAGGCAGTGGATGTAGTGTAAAGTGCACGAGAGTAAATACGTTTCTTTCAGAAATACTGAAATAGTCCTGTGCACGCATGCGTCTGCTCATTCAGTCTAAGACAGAGTTTTCGGGGAGAGTTAGCTTGTCACGAAATGCATTCCTTCACTAATGGCTCCGTCATTTTTTTGTCACAGGTCCACATTCTTCTTCAGAGACCTCCTCAGCAAAAAGTGAGGGCTTTTATGTTTTCTGCCGTTACCCATATTATCTTGGTTGCTAGTGTACACAATCTGTAAAAAAGCGCGGTTATATAAGAGACTGTCGTAACGGCATATCCCAACCAAAGGGAAGTTACCTACCATTCCTAAGCTTAGATCAAAAGACCTACAATCTGCTGTGACCACACAGAGGCTAGACCAATGCTGGACAGTCCTAAACATGAAGTCTAAATCCGTAAATGTGTTACCCACAGAAAAAATATATGAATACACGTCTGGTGTACCGGGGTGAATTTGTTATCTTCACATCTAGTTCGGTTTGCTAAGACTTTCGAAAATCACAATACTCGGCGAAGAGTCAAGGGAGGACACCCGTCCAAGTACTGGCCACACTAAAAGCTGCTTCATGCCGCCGATCGAAAAACATGTGGTGTTGTTCATCACGAAATCCTTTTTTCCTATGGGGATGTGGCCTCACAGTTCTTTCTCGAGTTATTCAAAAGTCATGGAGTTGGAAAGAATTCTTAACTTTACCGAAGGAAAGAGGGTCGGAAAGTGTACAGACGGACTGACAGATCTATTACTAAATGTCCCCCGCCCCCCGCCCCCCCGGGGAACAAGGACTCGAGAAAATCAAAATAGTTATAATTTTCATCAATAAATCGTTTTCCCAAACTATGCCCTTCCAGCAGAGAAAGATGACTAGACAGTCACGACTCATTCTTGTTAATGTTCTAATCTCCCAGTCGTCCCTTGCTCTAAATATAGACCGTGTTTTTTCGTCCTATTTTTATGGATTGTATAAAGATTTATCTATAAATCTTTACGAAAAGTTTTTTGTTGCTAAATATACCAACCGCTCCTCGGGTGCAACTGAGTTTTCATTGCATAATTCAACTGAGTTACAAAATAATTTAGATGGAATTTAATTCGGCCTAGCTGCTCTCCTTTCCATGGATATTATAGGATACCAACGTCTTCAGTTTATTCCTGATTAACCGGGTACTACTGCACATCACTTCTGAACACGTTCAGAATTCCTTCTGGCAGAAGAGAGATTATCTTCTCAATGATTTCACCTCGGGAGAAAGGCTTGCCTCGTAAAGGGTTCGAAACTTTCAGTTATGGTAATATGCTTTTGGACGGAGGACTGAGCAGCCACGTTTGTTTTTGTCCTGCTCTCTCTCTCTCTCTCTCTCTCTCTCTCTCTCTCTCTCTCTCTCTCTCATAACTGGAGTATATGTGCTTGATCCCCGAACCAGACCACGAAAGGAAGAGTATGTGCGCATATAATCCAGAATACCTCAGATCATTAACACAATGAGTAGTTACCTGGTTAGTAGTCGAATGATGTGGGTCGCAATGGATAGCTGCTGTGAAAGAAAAATTTATAGCCTTGCGTGAGAAGGCCCCGTCAAAATGTACATCATTTCACAAAACGGGAATTAAGGTCTAGAGGAGGTAATCACTAACTCTCTCTCTCTCTCTCTCTCTCTCTCTCTCTCTCTCTCTCTCTCTCTCTCTCTCCTGAATCTTTCTCTCACTCTCCTGAATCTCTCTCTCTCTCTCTCTCTCCTGAATCTCTCTCTCTCCTGAATCTCTCTCTCTCTCTCTCTCTCTCTCTCTCTCTCTCTCTCTCTCTCTCTCTCATAGCACGAATAATTATAATTATCAGAGAACACATGTCGGACAAGTTTGGTAATAGCTTCATTGCCTTTGCAACGCGTCTTACAAACACCGATGTCTATTAACAAGATCCGGTATCAGGTAATTTTTAGACGCTTTACATCTCGTTCTTTTTGCCCTGAACGACTTTTTAGAAGTCATGGTGACGAGGCGTTACGACCCTGAAGGACAAAGATCGAGGAAAAACTCATCCCGAAAAAATAACCAGAATTTAACGAAATTCAAAACGACAGGACAAGAAAAAAATTTGAAGTAAAAAAACGATGTACCAGACCACGATTTACATGGTAGATATTTCTTGTGAAAATGAATACTGTAACACGTACGTAATATTCTAATTACTTACACAGCATAATATATAATCGACAAGTCATTAAAATTGTAGTACATAATTAATCTGATTTATTTTCAAACTCCTGACATAGTATTTTTTTTTTTTTGGTTACCATCATTCACTACTTATCATCTGTATTTCACTATACATCTATTGGCTCATTACTTTTCCCCTAAATGGGCATTCCATTTGATGAACCCTGGAATCAACGGGTAACTAGCACACAGAAATACTTGAATTTTACCCGCAAATGTCCAGCTCCATCGACAGATAAAAATAACCTCTCTCAAAGGTCAACGCAATCGACCTACATGAATAAGCTAAGAAACAACTCCAGCTTCTCATTGTGAGATATGTTCCAGGAACAATACCTGTCGTATATTTCGAATGAATAAATGGCTCAACTGAACAGTACTGCTCTTGATGTCCGCGCACCTTGGCTGTCTTAGTAGGGTCAAATAGTTTTTATTTTCCTTAAGCAATGAATTTCTTACTGATGATAAACGCAGCATAAGGAGAGATAAAAAAAATATGTTGAAAGACAGGCGGATAATGCTGACAAAGCCATTTATTCTGGGAGTGGCATGGACGTTAAAGTATCCCACAGAATTATGAAATTTGAAATCACAGCTATTCCGATACCCTCTTCCGCTCTACCTCGATTCTTATGGGGCTACCCTGAAGCATTTGCTCTGAAATGAGCCTGAAAGACTCATTGGTGACAAGAAAATATGAAAATACGTCATAAGGAGGAATGGGTCAGGAATAACATCAGAATAAGAAGAAAGACAACACTGGGCGGAACATTTTTATAAATCATGAACAGAAAGATTTGAGAGGGGGAACATTTGACTAATATATCGGAAGCTAAATTATTATTATTATTATTATTATTATTATTATTATTATTATTATTATTATTATTATTATTAAAATAGTTTTACCAGACCACTGAGCTGATCATCAGCTCTCACAGGGCTGGCCCGAAGGATTTACCAGAAGCTAAAGAGGTCCTGAGATAACTGCTGAATGAATTCACAGCTTTGGAAGTCGGATAAGCAATAACGAAAATTAAGAGAAGGAAAGCACTGCAGAGATGATTTTAGCTAAAAATAGAATGCCACCTCGCATGCTAAGTAGACTGTTCTGGAGAATACGGAACGAGGAAATGAGGCCAGATGATTGGGTATTGGAAGTCAAGGGAAAGGTGCCTAAGAAAGGTGATCGTAGTTGGTCGTGATGAAAATGTTCAGTATGCTCATCCCCACTAGGTTTGAGAAGGAAATGAATAAGGTACCAAAAGGTGAATATGCTGGTTGCTGAAAATGCAGGAGTTGTATAGATCAAATTTGAGTCAAGACATCTGTACAACAGCGTATAGAATATAAAAATCTCCCTCTGTTGGCTTTTACTGATCACGAGAAGGCATTTGAGTTTCCACATACCAATATAATGGAAGTCCTTACATCACAGTGGTATTCCTGTTAAATATGTAGAGATAAAGAAAATATCCAGAAACTAAACAGATGCAACGTTAATGATACCCGAGTCTTGACATGTGAATTTACAGTAAATAATGAGGTGCTACATGGAAATGTTCTGTTACCCTTGCTGTTTGTCCTTCTCACAGATTATACAATGGAAAAAAAGTGGTCGGAGAGGGAAGAGAAGGTTAGATTGAAGCAACGATAAAAACTTGACAGACGCAGAATACGCAGATTTTATCGTCAAAAACAAAAAGACTCACAAAGCTTGCTTAATAAAGTGTATACTATACTACATAATATCTAAGATGAATGTAAGGCAAACATAAAAGATTATTGAAGCTGAATCTTGCAAACTTTTAGGAACAATAATATCCAGTACATGTTCTGTTTAGTTGGAATTTAGTGAGAAACTAAAAACCCAATCAAACAATCGACAGGCTGAGTGAGATTTGAAAGTCAAATACACTGAAACTGCGTGCGAACGTAAGACCTTACATTAATCTAGTATTATTCAAACTGCTGTACGGACATGAATCATGGTATCAAGAACTTACTACAGCTTGTCACGGTACAGCAGTATATTGCGGAAATTTCATTTGTAGATAACATGATAATGAAAGGTAGGTGGTAATGGCTTGGGCGTGTCCTTTGGACCATCTCTAGGAGATGAGAACCATTATTATTATTATTATTATTATTATTATTATTATTATTATTATTATTATTCAGAACATGAACCCTATTCATACAGAACAAGCCTAAAGGAGCCACTGTCTTGAAATTCAAGCTTAAAAAGAATATAGTGTTCATTCGAAAGAAGTAACAGAAGATAAATACAGAAAGAGGAGATCAGTTATTAGAAAAACATATAAATCAACAAATAAATAAATAAAAATTTAAGTAAATTACTAAAATACGGGGAGAATTGTATTAGAGTAGTAATGCACTGAATCTTCGCTTGAACTTCTGAAGTTCCAACTGCGGAACATCCTCTGGGAGGCTGTTCCACAGTCCAACGGTGCTGCTGTTGAGCGAATCTGGTTGCTCTCGGCAGGAAAGGGGAGACGGTAGGTTAGAGACGAGTGGAGATTTGTGAAAGTGAAAGCAAATTTAACAAAGGCACTTCGCTCTGCACAGCGCTGGAGGAGATGATGAAAATTAAATTAAAAATTAGATAAATCTATTGAAATCTATACGAGGGCTTCCCAGAGCCTGCTAGGTCTCATTACCGGTATGTGAAAAATTTAAACCCAGCTTTACAAGAAAATTTGGAAGCAATGTAAATAAAGATAAATACGATGTTGCATTGTTTACAGTTGGTCTTTTAAAAAATCAGCAATAATAATAATAATAATAATAATAATAATAATAATAATAATAATAATAATAATAATAATAATAATAATAATTGTGGTAAAATCTACAAGTGTCGGTGGAGATATCTACTAAAAATATAAAAATTATAGATCTAAACCGACACCATTGCAGATTTCTTCACCATGTCACTGGCTCACGCGATTACGAGATTTTTATAAATAATAATAATAATAATAATAATAATAATAATAATAATAATAATAATAATAATAATAATAATACAATAATAATAATAATGACAGAAAAAATAACCAAGTACGGGACCTTTCCCTGCAAAAACGTGACGCCATATCTTAAAAACTAACCATAGAATTTTCTTGAAAATAATCTCATTATGTTTCCCACACCCAAATTACTCCAAGTATGTATCCAACTTTACACTAACCTAACCTAACCTAGGATCATGGCAAAAAAAAAAAAACCGGGGCTGGTACAATACTAGCATACGTCTCAGGAATTTACTTCTCGACGACCTACCCGACAGCGTGGTCGATTTCATAACAATGCATCCCAGAGCTAAAATTCGACCTTCAACCAAAGCCTTGAGCTTCTTAGGTGGAGAAGATAACAAGACCTCACTCCATACAATCGACTGTTGAATCTCGACAGTATATTCAGATTAATTATGATTGTGTATTCTTAGTTGGCTTGCCGGATTGTTGCTCCAAACTTCCAACTTTATTTAGGACTAAAAAGGGTTACACTTTATTAAATATGTATATGTATATACATACATACATACATACATATATATATATATATATATATATATATATAATATACGAGAGGTAAATATATATATATATATATATATATATATATATATATATATATATATATATATATATAGAGAGAGAGAGAGAGAGAGAGAGAGAGAGAGAGAGAGAGAGAGAGAGAGAGAGAGAGAGAGAGAGAGAGAGAGCTCATCGTCATTATTCCTTTTATGTAGCACACACTCGCATACCTCATGTACAAGCATGAATACCCTTCTATTCCATCATCTCTGGCACTTAACCTGCCCGGCACTTCTAGATCTCTTAAAACTTCCAAACTATACACCTAATTCGCCAACCTCCAGTCTTCTGTTTTCTTGTTCATTGGTGGATGGACAGAAAAATAGCTCCGTCGAGCTCTACTGCTGATGACTGAGCGATACTTCCGCGCCTCTCACACATATATGCGTAGGATTATGTAAGGTGTTCTTGAATAAGTTATTAATTTCACTCTCACATCAGTTATTTGCGTCACATTCAAAAAAACTGAAATGGTACAGTGCGTAGTTTTGATTTCAGATTTTAAAATTTTTTACACAACTTATTTATTGTCTCATGAATATTTGGACTTCTTAATACATACATATACACGCACTATATATATGTGTGTATGTATGTGTGTATATATATACAGTATTGTATATACAGTATACACACACATAATGAATAAATTGTGTAAAAGATGTTAAAATTTAAAATCAGAACTACGTATGTATATATATATATATATATATATATATATATATATATATATATATATATATATATGTATGTATATGTATATATATACATATATGTGTGTGTTGTGAATAATTGCACACTGACAATATACATCTATTCACCTCTATCCGCTGTTTCAAGAAATCCCGAATAAGAACAGACTGGATTCAACACGCTTTTTAACACGTATCCACAACATTCAACCGTCATTGTTTGTCAAAGAGAACTGGTGAAAATCAATCAAAAAACACAAACTAGATTCAAAGCTGTTTAAACCCGTGCAGTCATTCACTTCAGTGAATCAATAAGAAATACGTACAGTCTATCAAACAAATCCTCTACGACACTTTAAAGATAAAATTATGGAGACGTCAGGGTAAAACCTCCGAAGCACACACAGGCACAGTTATCGTCGTCGAGGGCGAACACACAAGAATCACTAACTGTTTTTGAATCCCGGCGGGCGAGACGCAAAGTCACTTATAAGTGTTCGAGTCCCGGCGGGGGGTGACACGAGCCAAGAGCCGGTGGGCTTCGCGAGAGAGACTCCGCCACGTACTGAACAAGTCTCCGCGCTTTTCTGCCGCTCGAGAGCCCCGTTAGGTGAATCAATCTATCGACAAGAAGGCCAAATGCCAAATAGGCGTACGTGGATCCTTGTGTAACCCCCAACAGGTACTCGAATTAGTACATAATTCGTCTAAAAAAACAGCCCCAAGATCATTCCTTCATAATTAAAACACAGAAGATATAAGTGTTTGTTTCCGGAAGTTTACATTTTCATTCGAGTTCGTTTAATGCTTAATAGGAAGGTCTAACACTTTTCAAGGATAAGTATTTTTTTCAACAAGGTCTTTTTCTGTTACGAAAATCCCGCCGAGTGCAGGTTTTTTTTTTTTTTCCCGCGATATCCCTCTGCAAGATCACGTACAACCAGTGGGTAGCCATTTTTTGGGCAAGGGCGAACCTGTAAACAGAAAAAAAAAACTAGTCCAATCTCTGTTTTCTTGTCTGTGGTGCGTTTTTTCATTAATTTTTTAACTTTTCTTTAAAAAACCATCCGGGGACAACTCCGAATATTAACGTCGTAAAAAAAAGCTCCCCAGAGGTCGTCTATATTTTTTTTTTTTTTTAATAGATGTTTTGCGGTTGCTATGCGATCAAGTTCAGAGGCATTTAACCGTAACTTTCGGCGGAGGAAGAGGAATAAGAAAAGGCTTCGATCTGTAAATGCTTCCTTTTAATATTAAGACTTCTAAAATATGGCGGAAAAAAATCCTTTTAATTCAAGATACATCATTACTGAATGAACTCGAAATGACTTTCATCATAAAACAGAGTAAAACATGCGCCGAAAGTTTCTTCGGCGCAATCAAGTTTTCTGTACATCGTATAACCAAGGCCACCGAAAATAGATCCATCTTTCGGTGGTCTCGGTATAATGCTGTATGAGCCGCGGCCTATGAAACCCTAAGTCGTCCCGGTGGTGGCCTGGCCTATATCGTTGCCAGACGCACGATTATGGTTAACTTTAACGTTAAATAAAACAAAAACTACTGAGGAGGCTAGAGGGCTGCAATTTGGTATGTTTGATGGTTGGAGGGTGGATGATCAACATACCAATTTGCAGCCCTCTAGCCCCAGTAGTTTTCAAGATCTGAGGACGGACAGAAAAAGTGCTGACAGAAAAAAGTGCGGACGGACAGAAAAAGTGCTGACAGAAAAAAGTGCGGACGGACAGACAAAGCCGGTACAATAGTTTTCTTTTCAGAAAAAAAAAAACGAGAAATGAAAACCTTGATGACTAAATTTTCTTGTTAGCCATTGTCTTCCGCACCCACCTCCCCACAAAAAAAAAAAAATTCGTCAAGATCGACAAGGTGATTCACCTTGGTGTTTCACACGTATCGCTAATCTCGAACTGATCAATTACATACCACTGAAAAATATGCTTTTTTAGAGGTGGCCGATATATCCTTGAGTCTTTGCAAAGATGAAATGCATTCGGGAAAAAGCAGGCAACTGCTGAAGAACTACGAATCAGAATTCGTTCCCAACGGAATGCCGAACATCGAAAAACTCTCACAGGCGTTTAATTGTTAATTAAGTCAGCAGGAGGGAAACGAATGCATCAACAGGTAGGCAATATTTACCGTAATTGGACGACCAAATATACTTGGAACGTTAACAATGCACGCACGAAAACGGCCCAATTGTCCCAGCGCACGACTCGATAACGCAAAGGGAGGTCACTGACCTGGTCAAGGTCACTGCCCAATCAAATCAGTTCTAAAAAAAAAATCTTTCGGTCCTTCGTATCGTTAACGGAAAGACGGGGTGTATTGATCGGTTGCATTTTCATCTCATTATCTGGTTCGAAGCCACGTTGACTGCTTCACCCATCGATATAAATAGCAAATATCAACATTCTATATATTGCACGTGGCATTTTCAACACTTGGGTGCCTGACTCTCTCTCTCTCTCTCTCTCTCTCTCTCTCTCTCTCTCTCTCTCTCTCTCTCTCTCTCTGCTAAAATATTAATCTGCTCTCTCTCTACACCTCCTAAAATATCAATTTCTCTCTCTCTCTCTACCTCCTAAAATATTAATTGCTCTCTCTCTCTCTCTCTCTCTCTCTCTCTCTCTCTCTCTCTCTCTCTCTCTCTCTCTCTCTCTCCTAAAATATTAATCTGAAAATATTCCATCACAAAAACGTCAAGGAATATTAACCAAGGATTTGAATATTAAGAACAACTTGTGAATTGCGTTTCTCTATAAATGAAGACAAGAATGTTCGCCTTGTTCATTCAGTACTGATGACCTTCAATGCATCGATTGACATTCCAGCATGAACTGAAGCCCATATTTTCTCTAGGAATATGACGACGAACCCACTACGATACGATCTAACTGGGTGGTGGTGGGGCGAGGAGAGGGTGGGGGGGGGCGATTGCTAATTGATTGTAAACCAAACTTATCAGAGTATAATTGAATGATTATAATAAATTGAAGATTGATTGATCGATACTTTATTACAAACTGGCAGTATAATGACCACGGTTTTAGGCCCCAAAGAAATTATTCGTGAGGGCTAACCTTAAAAAACATTCCAGATAATATATGTACAATTTCTTACATGCTTTCCAGTACTCTCACACAACCTACAACTATTTCAGTAAAGTGATATAAAAAGCAAATACGAACGATGGTAAAAAGAAAATAATATGGAACATAAAGGAGGATACTTTCAAAGCCCCACTGTCCCTAAAAAGAACATCCTCTCAGGGAACTCTGGACAGAAGGCAATTACCTTCCTCATCCCGGCACTCCAAGACTGGGATACTCAGGTAAGCTAAGCAGTCAGTGTCATTCTTCAGCCATTGAAAACTACCTCACTATATTATGTGTCCCATCAGATATAAGTAGACAAAGGACAGTTTCCAGTCTCCGAGGCATATCACTGTAGTCCCAGAAGGGACGAGATCTGGGATGTTTGAGCATATCTTACGGTTGCTGCCGACCAGAATCTCCCCAGAGGTCTGCCACGACTCCAATATTTTTCTAGAGACGGGATTAAAAAAAATTCCCTGAAAGCTGTCTGTCTTGTCACTGCCATTAACAAAACTAAAGCTACGAAAAATGGGATCATGTCAAGATTAGCGAACCCAACATCTCCATGTCAAGAACAGTGAACCCAATGGTCCCCGTGTAAAGAATGGCCAACCCTTTCCGGTCCGAACTCCAATTCCACATGAGGGCTAGTACTAAACACGGCGAAACAGTGATTCATCTACAGTTTCGCCGTGTTTAGGACTAGCCCCTGGGGGATCAAATGTCTGGTACAGAAGTGTTCCTGTCTAGAACAGCGAGCCCGATTATTCCCGTGTAAAGAATAAAGAACCCAATAATCTTCTTGTAAAGAACAGCGAACCCTGCTGCGATTGGGTTCGCTAATCTTGACATGATCCGAAATATGTTCTCACTCGTCGAATTGACAAAAAGGGCACATCCTGACACGGATGTTTTGCATTAAACTACCCCAATCTAAAATGACGTGTTAAAATCTCCTTTAGTGCTTGATAACATGCAACATAGACTTGGAGCCAACAGTACAAAAGCTGTCATGCAAAGAAGCATATTCTGAAGGTGTACACTCATTTATTGATCCAAGAAGTTCTTTCCTGAGTTATTCCATTTACAGTACCCTATTTTTGGTGACTACTAAGGAGGAAATACTGAATATTCAAACGCCGTATCAAGCAAAACGGGAAAACGTCAGGATTATTTATAAGAAACTTAATGTAATTAAGTCTCTCTCTCTCTCTCTCTCTCTCTCTCTCTCTCTCTCTCTCTGTGGTAGCACGTTTAGTTTCCAGCTAGCTGTACTATGACTAGTTCTGATCCCGAACAGTACCTGTTTTAAGTCGGCTGTTGTGGGTCTCAGTTGAGAGAGAGAGAGAGAGAGAGAGAGAGAGAGAGAGAGAGAGAGAAACAGACGCGAGTCATCAGTACTCTGTCAAAATGTATACCTTCACATAATAACAAGGAATGGCCTCGACGAGGTTAATCTCCACTCTGTCGAGGTGAAACTATTTGTAAGATTCTCACTCTAGGCTTGCAGGTATGGAAGAGTGGGCCAAAGAAGTCCTCAATCACTGATGAAAATAAATGCCAAAATTCATTCATGCCTACTAAAACCAATGTTTTGGAAACGAAATCAAAGGATCACTAGTTATGCGTTGCTTTTAATCACTGTTAATTTGATTTTAAAAATAATCGTTACCCATCGCTTTTGGTGCCTCTAAGCCAGGTATCTGCTCTTTACAGACTTAGAAGTCCCTATGTTGGTTTTTCAACAAAGCTCTGCTATATTCCTTCACAATACTACTGATGTTTCTACTGCCACTGTTAATAATAATAGTCCTAACCGGAGACTCGAACCCAGGGTCTCCCACCGGTGTGACTGGCGTCTTAACCACAAGGGCGGTTCCCCCGTAGGGGGGGCAGCGCCTTTATTGTGCATCACGCGGCGTACTTTAGGCATTACTTAAGGGTATTTGCAGCGTCTCTTCGGCCCCTAGCTGCAGCCCCTTTCATTCCTTTTACTATACCTCCGTTCATATTCTTTTTCTTCCATCTTACTTTCCACTCTCTCCTAACAGTTGTTCCACCATTATTTTCGGCGCTGAATGACCTCATAGGCCTCACGTCTATATGCATGAATGATCAATCACAAAATGAAGACCTTAAGATCTAAGAACGTCGAAGTTCCTGCAGGTTACAGCTGATTACTGCATAAACTACGCCGACGCAGAAGACGACCGTGACGATCTGCTGTCGCGGCCTCTGCGTCAGAGCTGAAGGGCGCATCAACAGAGCTAAGTTGTTGCAAGGGTGTGCCAATTATGGCTCAGCAGACTGATGAAATAGGAAGCCTGTGGCAATGACTAGGATGACTGGCATTGAACATTTTTTGGGGGTGGGTCCTGTTCTTTTGCACTTGCAATGTTTTGCTCCTAAAATGGGGCAAAGAGAAAATGAAAAAAACAACATGTCGATTTAGCGATCTTTTGTTTTTGGGCCCAAACTTTTTTTTTTAGTGATTGGGCCCCAACTTTTTTTTTTTTAGTGATTGGGCCCCAACTTTTTTTTTCAGTGATTGGGCCAACTTTTTTTTAGTGATTGGGCCCCAACTTCTTTGTTTAGTGACTGGGCCCCAACTTTTTTTTTTTAGTGATTGGGCCCCAACTTTTTTTTTTTTTAGTGACTGGGCCCCAACTTTTTTTTCTTTAGTGAAAGGAAAAATTGATAAAATAGAAAAAATACAACAGACAAATAATTATACATAGATGTACGAAATAACGGAAAAACTCGCGGCTGTACACATTTCAACCACACATGTATTTAGTGAAAGGGGACACTGATAAAATAGAAAATACAATACACAACTAAATATACACAGATGTACGAAACAACGGAAAACCCTTGCGGTTGTACGCAATTCAACCACAAATGTACAACTCGGACACCTATTTTTTTACAAGCTCGCCCAAGGCCGTCGAACACCCAAGTCTTCCTGAGAACTTGGGTAAAAAGGAGGGTGGATAAATGACCTATTTACCAACGAAACGCTCAGAACCGCTAGTGATGATGCAAGCACAAGGGGGAATGTTCATTTGCATACGGGGATCTATTTAGAACTTTCGCAACAGTGCATATAAACGTTTCTTGTAAATAATTGTGTGTGTGTGTGTGTGTGTGTGTGTGTGTGTGTGTGTGTGTGTGTGTGTGTGTGTGTGTGTGTGTGTGTACTATCACTGTGTGCGACTGCCTATAAACAATAGCGTTGGAAACATTAGATATTTCAACAAAGGAGGTAAAAAGTAAAGGAAACGGCATGAAATAATGGGGTTCCACCCATTATTTTCTTGTGATGAGACATCGAAAAATATTTTAATGTATATGTTAAGATACGGATACAGAGAATAAATGAAAACATTACAACGATAAGTGCATTCTTGTATGCACTGATAATGAGATATATATCTTAATAATGAGTCACTTTCTAATTCTGCAGTATTATAAAATTACCTGTAATTTTCACGAACCAACAATACCTGTATTATTTTGTAACTGTCAGGTTCGTTTACAACATAACAGGTGCTACGTTCGTCTTGTAACTTACATCAATTTTATCAGAAACCGACACAGAGAATAAACGGTAGACTCCCATAACATAAAAATGCGCCGAAGTTTCTAAGGCGCAGTCGAGTGTTCTGTACAGCATATAATCAAAGCGACCGAAAACAGATCTATCTTTCGGTGGTCTCGGTATAACACTGTATGATCCGTGGCCCATAACTTTAACCACGGCACGGTGGTGGCCTATCCTATATCGTTGCCAGACGCACGATTTGGCTAACTTAAACCTTAAGTAAAATAAAAACTACTGAGGCTAGAGGGCTGCAATTTGGTATGCTTGATGACTGGAGGGTGGATGATCAACATACCAATTTGCATCCCTCTAGCCTCAGTAGTTTTTAAGAGCTCAGAGCGGACAGGAAAAGTGCGGACGGACGGACAAAGCCGGCACAATAGTTTCCTTTTACAGAAAACTAAAATCGTATCGAGATAAATTACAACCGAAGAAAGCGTCAACTTACAAAAAGGAATTTATTTCGGATCATTATAGTCTTTGCCATAAAGCGAGTAAGAATATTTCAGCAAGTTTAAAGCCAATAACTTAATAATTTTCCATTCAAAATAAGTCTTGTTATGACCCGTAACAATTTAAGATTTTTAATAATTCTACTAAAACGAATCTTGCGAATATTATGGTGCTTCCAGATTATACACACACACATATGTACACATATATATGTATATATATATATATATGTGTGTATGTATGTATATATAATATATATATACAATATATACATACACACACACACAAATATTCACCTTTGTATTCCAGTGGTCAGGACACTTGCCTCGCCAACGGAAGGGCCCAGGATCGAATTGGGCACCCAATGGGGGTTTGTTGACCTGATATGTCAGTTAGGTACTAGGTAACATTCGACCTTGGTGCTGTGGCAAGTTGCAGGCAGGGTGGCGAGAATGCTTGGCTAGAACCAGAAGGTGTGTTGGCGTATGAAGCAACAAGGACGTATGAATTTTTATATTATATATATATATATATATATATATATATATATATATATATATATATATATATATATATATATATATATATATATATATTTATGTACGTGTATGGATGTACCCGTCTCTCTTAATATTTTGTACAACTAAAACGATGTTAGCAATTTCCTGCAGAGAGAGAGAGAGAGAGAGAGAGAGAGAGAGAGAGAGAGAGAGAGAGAGAGAGAGAGAGTCTCGACTGGAAACC
>NC_089779.1:9652500-9655000 GCF_040412425.1 Macrobrachium rosenbergii | reverse complement strand
GTCAGGTAAATAAAGAAGAATACAGCACCCCAATAGAGTCAGGGAAATGAAGAAGAATACATCATCCCAATAGAGTCAGGTAAATAAAGAAGAATACAGCACCCCAATAGAGTCAGGGAAATGAAGAAGAATACATCATCCCAATAGAGTCAGGGGAAATAAAGAATACAGCATCCCATTAGAGTCAGGGAAACAAAGAATACATCATCCCAATAGAGTCAGGGAAACAAAGAATACATCATCCAAATAGAGTCAGGGAAATAAAGAAGAATACAGCACCCCAATAGAGTCAGGGAAACAAAGAATACATCATCCCAATAGAGTCAGGGAAATAAAGAAGAATACAGCACCCCAATAGAGTCAGGGAAACAAAGAATACATCATACCAATAGAATCAGCGAAACAAAGAATACATCATCCCAATAGAGTCAGGGAAACAAAGAATACATCATCCCAATAGAGTCAGGGAAACAAAGAATACATCATCCAAATAGAGTCAGGGAAACAAAGAATACATCATCCCAATAGAGTCAGGTAAATAAAGAAGAATACAGCACCCCAATAGAGTCAGGGAAATGAAGAAGAATACATCACCCAATAGAGTCAGGGAAATGAAGAAGAATACATCACCCAATAGAGTCAGGGAAACAAAGAATGCATCACCCAATAGAGTCAGGGAAACAAAGAATACATCATCCCAATAGAGTCAGGGAAACAAAGAATACATCATCCCAATAGAGTCAGGGAAATGAAGAAGAATACATCACCCAATAGAGTCAGGGAAACAAAGAATACATCATCCCAATAGAGTCAGGGAAACAAAGAATAATACAGCATCCCAATAGAGTCAGGGAAATAAAGAAGAATACAGCATCCCAACAGAGTCATGTCATGACATTCTTACACAAAAATTTGAAATGCGTGGCATAACAGCAAAGATGAAGCCTTGGCCATTAATACGAGTAAAAAGAGATTCGTGTTTCCATTTCTAAAATAAATTTTTAATATCGAAGAGTCATTTCTTGCATTTTTTTCGTTTAAAAAAAATGCTAGATGTTGCCGAGTCATCTTTCTTGCTTCTTGTGCATGGTTTTGTAATCTTGGGGGATTAATTCTTGCCTTTTTAGTTTTATTAGATTTTAGCTATCATTCTTTATATTTTTGAATATGGTTGCTTCTTAATTTTCTTAGGTAGTTTTTTGCATTTTTGTAAGAGATAGCTTTGCAGATAAATTAAAATTACGTATCAAATTATCCCCTGAGAGATTAAAATCAAGCCACAGTTAAAAGTCTGTGACAAAAATATGTTAGGAGATAAAACAGAGACTCGAGTGAATAAAAACAATTCCCATTTCCTCATTATGATAATGAACCGGTTTATGAGTCACTGTTTATACGTCTATTTTTCTATACCCGAGCGGCTTAACTACAATACTTCCTGTAACTCTACTCCTATGAACGTGCACACAAAGAAACACTTTCAAATTTCCTAAACTGAATACAGCTGTGAAGGAAAGACGGTTTGGGATCAAATTATTTCGTTATTGGGACATAAAATTTAGTCTAAAGGCCAAGCGCTGTGACATATGAGGTCATTCAGCGCTGAAAGGGAAATTAAGATTAAAGGATGTTTGAAAGGTGTAACAGGAGGAAAACCTCAAGGTTAGGAAAGGGTGAAAAGTCAGATGGAAGGACGAGAATATGAACGGAGATATAGTAAAAGGAATGGACAGGGTTGCAGCTAAGGGCCGAAGGGACGCCGCAAAGAACCTTAAGTAATGGCTACAGTGCACCGCATGAGGTGCACTGGCGGCACTAACCCCCCCTAAGGGAACAGTTTCGTAATGGTATATTGTCACACCAGAAACTGAATAAAGAGAGACTGTGGTAGAAATGTGTATAAATATGCGCCTGCGCAATATGCAATACCTAGTAACTTCACTTAAGGCGAAAATAATATAAGATGAAGAAAATTATACTTCACCAGAATTGCACTATCATTTCACAAGCGAAGCAGTAACTAGTCTGTGATACATGAAACCCGAACAATTGACATTAGAAGACAAGGGCTCAACTTCTTCGATTCTTTTACTCTTTTACGACCCAGGGGAAATTGTTTATAGTATTTTTGTCCATATAGCGTTATGTCACTTACAGTTTACAGTATAGGATTAGCTTGGAAACTCAGCATTATTATTATTATTATTATTATTATTATTATTATTATTATTATTATTATTATTCAGAATATGAACTTTATTCCTATGGAAGAAGCCAGGAGGTGCCATTGACTTGAAACTCAAGCTTCCAAAGAATATATTATTATTATTATTATTATTATTATTATTATTATTATTATTATTCAGAATATGAACCTTATTCCTGTGGAACGAGCCAACAGGTGCCATTGACTTGAAACTCAATTTTCCAAAGAATATATTATTATTATTATTATTATTATTATTATTATTATTATTATTATTATTATTATTATTGATCA
>NC_089779.1:9625000-9650000 GCF_040412425.1 Macrobrachium rosenbergii | reverse complement strand
GGTCACGCAGGGTAACTTGGTCACCAATCTTGTTTTAGTAACTGCGCAATCCGGGGTCACGCAGGGTAACTTGGTCACCAAGCTTGTTTTAGTAACTGCATAAAATTGGTAATGATAAATTTCTCATTTATGAAAACCGGGTCCGTTTTACTAGAATTACGTCTTATACGACCATCTCAAAATCTCTGTGAAACAAGGGGCTGTCTTCAAGATGACCTAATGTTGTATAGCTGGTTTGCAATGACGGTGGCAAGCCAGACACTCTTTATGTATTATGTGCACTTTCACGCGTATTTCTGCAATAAATTCAGCTTCAATTGATCAAACACGGAATGAAAAGCGATCTATGCAATCAGGCAGCTGTAAAATTGCCACTTGCAGCGAAGGTACTAGAGAGAAACAGTCTCCATAGTGACCTTGCTCACTCGATTTTACGTGCAATTTTACTCTCTTCTTACTCTCTCTCTCTCTCTCTCTCTCTCTCTCTCTCTCTCTCTCTCTCTCTCATTTATAAAAGGAACAGGGTCCAGAGAGTAGTTCGAATCTCCAGACCTTGGTAAAAGTATATATAAAGATCCGTGATTCTGCATGCTTATATGCCTAAAATATGACTGCACGTGTGTATATATATTTTATATATATATATATATATATATATATATATATATATATATATATATATATATATATATATATATATATATATATATTATATATACATACACACACACACACACACACATATATATATATATATATACAGTATATATTAGGAAAACAGTGGCATATCGGTAAATGCAACTAAAATTTTCCAGCACAGAGTCTACACGACTTTGCAGTGACCGTGATATGTACATGACTTATGTCCCTTGCATCTCTTCCCTGGGAATAATGCAAAAATAAGGATGAACCACAAAGAAAATTGGAACAACGCCCTTGTTATCATCCACGCCAATTTTTGGAATTTCCGGCACAGGACTTAGCTTAACAGCAAATTGAACATTCTCTCTCTCTCTCTCTCTCTCTCTCTCTCTCTCTCTCTCACACACAAACACACACACACACACACACATACACACTTAAAATGTTGTATACAAACACGCACACACAAAAACATTTAAAATGTTGTACACACACACTTAGAATGTTGTATATATATATATATATATATATATATATATATATATATATATATATATATATATATACATACACGCACACTTAAAATTTGTATACATACACACACACACTTAAAATGTTGTACACACACACACACAGATTTTTGCATGTACCTACGTTTACTAAATTACCTTCAAAATTATGTAATGAAACCACTCAACAACAAGAAACCAAGAAACTGACATCATCACATCATAGTTAACTAACCATCAGCCTACCAGCATCGACCAAAACGAAACGCCATATTGGGGTCGAATGTCACATCAGAAGAAGTAAAAAAAAGAAAAAGAAGGCGAAAAAATAGAAGAAAAACCCAACACGGCAAGATGCCAAAGCACCTAAGGAAGTGACCCAAGGTTGTATACGATGTCATGCGAGAGCGCTGGTCGGAATTCCGACCTCTACGGAACCCTCGGGTGAACTGGAGTTATAATCAGAGCGAAAGCTGTTGCGGTCAGAAAGCATCTGACTCAGGTGTTTAGGAGGGGACACCAAGGCCTCGTGATTAACCCTGTCATTATATATATATATATATATATATATATATATATATATATATATATATATATATATATATATATATATATATATATATATATATACAATCAGAAAGCTACAAACGTCCTTTAATATCCAATTCACTCTACCTCGGAAGTAATATATTTTCATATATTACCGAAGGGGAATTTTTAGTTGATAATAAGCTGGTTAGTGTGTCACTGTAGTCCTGATTCCTCGTCCGTCGCTGGTTCGACCCACGGGACGGTGGACTTATTATCAACTAAAAATTCCCTTCGGTAACATATATGAAAAAATATATTACTCGAGGTAGAGTGAATTGATATTAAAGGACGTTTGTAGCTTTGATTGTATATGAATCACGGTGATGTGATAAATAGTCATATATATATATATATATATATATATATATATATATATATATATATATATATATATATATATATATATATATATATATATATATATATATATATACTGTATATATACATACACATATATATATACATATATATATACACATAAGTATGTATAATCATGAAGCTACAAATGTTGTTTAATATCCAATTCACGCCACCTCGGGAATATCCATCGGGAATTTTATAAGTGATACATGGATCGAGACCGCCGGGTCTCGATCCCGACCCAGTACCTTCCAACAACAACTCCAGTCGACGGTCAAAACCACTAAGCCACACCAAGAGATAAATTTCATAAGTATATATATATATATATATATACAGTATATATATATATATATATATATATATATATATATATATATGTGTGTGTGTGTGTGTATATACACACATATTAATTTTATATCATACACGTATCTAGAATAGATAAATGCATAATTATAGTGAGCTAACGTTTTGACAGGTGAAAGACAAGAGTTTTCCTCTTCACTTTCAATTATATGTATATGTATATGTATATGTATATGTATATATATGTATATATATATATATATATATATTATATATATTTATATATATATATATATATATATATATATATATATATATATATATATATATATATGTATACAACTGAAAGTGAAGAGAGAAAACTCTCATCTTTCACCTGTCGAATTTTTAGCTCATCATAACTATGCATTCATCTATTCTAGATACGTGTATTATATAAAGTTAGTCCTTGGTCTATAGATTTAGAAAGATAAATTCATAAAATGCCATGGCTTTTTATACAGACACGAACGAACAAGCACAAACATTGTACCAAGATAAATTGCTCGTACAAATTTCTTCTAAGCTTAATCCCTAGTCGGGATCGCTGTTTTCAATAAGCCTCCTCCAGCCTTTTTCTGTTTTGAACGCCTCATTTCTTTCACTCGTTTCGGCAGATGTTTTACGGACGGATGCCCTTCCTGGGCTTGTCTCTCCAACCTCCCCCTTCCCCCCTCAGGAGGAAATCAAGCAGTGTGTTCAGTGCTGAACACCCAAGTTTCTCGGCGAACCTTCTGGGCAAGAGCTTGCTTCTGGGGACATTTCGTACACTGGGAAGATGTGTCATTCAGCATCGAAGGACCAGTGAATGACCACTGATGTTATCAAACACTCCCTGGTATTCGCTTATAGTTGAAGTTTGAACCATCGCAACATGGTTATTTAATTAACCTAACAGGCATATATTTGTACATATATATGTATATATATGTATGTGTATATGTATATGTATGTATACATATGCTGTTGATATATATATATATATATATATATATATATATATATATATATGTATGTATGTATGTATATATATATATATATATATATATATATATATATATATATATATATATATATATTAAATGTATACGTATATTTGTGTATTTTATATATACAGTATATATAGTATGTGTGTGTGTATGCATGTGTGTTGGTGTGTGTGTGTGTGTGTGTGTGTGTATCCCTCGCAATATCTGCCTCCATTTATGTATAGTGCACAACAAACAAAACGTAACTCCTAGACCCCTCCCAGTAAGCAGTGAATCACAAAATATGAGGTAAAGAGCGACTGTCACTAACAGGAGTTTGCATAATATTTTTTCTCTTGATACATATTTCTGTTATTAATGTTTATATATATATATATATATATATATATATATATATATATATATATATATATATATATAGGCTTCCTTACACACCCGTCAAACATTCATGCTGAGTTCTCATCAACATTTAATAATGTAGCTTTGAAACCTGAATTGTAACACATTTCTTTTTGTATAATTACTGTAATACGTACCGGGATACGTGGGTACAAAGACGAGACAGGAAGCATTTGCGGTCAACAATCACTGTAGTACAAAATACTGTAGTGTTATTGTGTTAACGCGTTGTAAGGTTTGTCGATTTAATTGTACGAAACATAAGTAGCTAATAATAATAATAATAATAATAATAATAATAATAATAATAATAATAATAATAATAATCTGTTACACCCTGATAATATTTGTACGAATAATAATAATAATAATAATAATAATAATAATAATAATAATAATAATAATAATAATCTGTAACATCATAATCATTATCATTAGCGTCGTTATAATAATAACATAAAAATATATCAGTCTTTTAGTTTTTGCAGCGTCATTACATAATTATAGTCACAACAATTAAACTACTGAAATGATGAAAAAAAAAAATCCTGAAATACTACTGTATATTTCAGATACACAAAGTGAAACAATACACTGTTTGGTTTTTTCCGGACCAAACGTACTTCTTTCTGTGTGTTTGGGGGGAGGGGGCGGTAGTTACATACGAGGAGCTCTCTGAATTTAATTCTTCCTCATGGTGCTATAATTGCTGTCAGTTCGAAACCCTGTCTTTGAACTTGTTAAACCTATGTCAAGTCGCTGTCTGTTAAATAATATAGGTGAGTATTGAAAATATAATTCAATTTTCATGCGAAAATGTTGCCTAATGGAGAAACTCACAAGGACGAGCAATAAATAAGTGAGAATAGTTCCAACAAATAATTAACGGCATGGACAAAGCAATAACACAAAGTTATCTTAATTTTACACATATTTACATTTCCACAATCTCTCTACTGATGTGGGTTACTGTTCACCACTCATGTGCTCTTTCTTTATTTTTTATATCTACTCAGTGAAATTGTTCTCGTCTCTGATTCATAGCAGCTCCAGTATGATAAGGAAGCCTGTTAAGACCCGAAAATATATCCCGCCGTCTCTCTCTCTGTCTCTCTCTCTCTCTCTCTCTCTCTCTCTCTCTCTCTCTCTCTCTCTCTCTCTCCAGATGGATACAGAAATAAGTTAATGAAAAAGATGTATCGAAGGAAATTACACAGAACCTTACAGAAAATAGTTAAATAACTGCATAAATACGAAAAATATCGTACATTAATAAAAAGTCCGCAAGTTCATTAGCGAACAGTGAGTATAAAAAAAAAAAAATAAAAAAATACCCGACTGAGCGCTCACGCCCTCACTTTGAGACCCAATTCTGTTCTGTAGCTCAAGGCGCAGTTCAAACGTGTTCAGAGTTAATACAATTACGGGAGAAGCCACAGAACTCGAGTTCCCAAACGCCTGCCTTTTGTACTTTATCGTCTTGTCTCTTGATTTTTTATATTCTAAGTCGCTGAGGGTGAAATTGAGGTCTGGGAACTGATATGAAATTCGTTTCCTAAGTCGTTACGAGGAGGAAGTCAAGATCGAGGCGAGGGATCGAAAATAATCTGCGGAAGGTAAACAAAAGGAGCCCTGGCCCCAATATGACGAGGATTCCCGGGAAGAGACGAGATAAGATGATTACCCTATTTGACTACCGGACCTATTGACTCTTAAATGGTGGAACTAGCGTGGTAACTGAATGCCAAGTAAAAAAAAAAAAAGGATATTGTTTGCATATAAAATTAGTTGATGATGTTATACAAGTATTCTAGAGTTTGAAATATGTCACAGAATACGAATTTAATTGGGCAATCGTGAGATCGAAAACCTTGATAAAGGGGATTGGTAGTTACTTAAATTCAATGTAACTTAGCTTTTCTTTGACGAATAAAAGTACACACTAATATGATGCATCATTTACACTTTCTTTCCCAAACAGCAGGAAGCTGCCGTTTTCACTAAACATTCATCAGTGGCAGTAACAATCAACCAAGCAATAAAGAAATCCCGGATTCAGATACAGAATGCATTTACACCTAAATCTGCATCACGTATTCCCCGGAATCAAATGAATCTTTGAAAAAAAAAACTTTTTTAACCACTCATTATTTTGTACAAACAAAGACGAATCTGAACAAAAGCATAACCTCCTTTGGCGGATGTGGCAATGTAGTTGAGAGTTATTGGGGTATGAAACCTGATCGTAGCTCGCTCGACAATGCTTCCAAATAGTTAAATTACATAACTGCAGAAGACCACGTCACTAACCCTTCGCTCTCCACACACTACGTACAGTTAGAGTTAACAACTAAAAGATCAACCACAAGAACAAGTCATGGTTATAACAACCAAACCAATGATAATATTGTATCAATCGCATTATCACATTTTAAAGTGTATTGGTCACGTTCGTTAGATATTCGGAAATAAAATTGCCATGTAATGACCTCCAAATTCTCTCTTTCTTATTATTTTTTTAAATAAGAATCAAGCGGAAATTCGTTCATTACCTATCTGGATATCCAGCGATACTGTAAAACCTTAACAATAGAGCGTTACGCTTTCTTTTGTCAACGTAGGACATTTTACTTAACCTTTTCCTTGGAAGGCTTTGGTTTGTTGGGGGAAGGGGAGGAGTCAGTGAATAGCCATTGTATCCGAGCTTTGGCGTCATAAGAGTTACATGAGCCGTTAATATCCACATTATCAAGGGCAAGAGATCTTGTGCCCGTTGTGACCAAGAAGAAACAAATAAAAAATGTGCCGAAGTTTCTTTGGCGCAATCGAGTTTTCTGTACAGCGTATAATCAAGGCCACGGAAAACAGATCTATCTTTCGGTGGTATAGGTATAATGCTGTATGAGCCGCGGCCCATGAAACTTTAACCAAGGCCTGGGGGTGGGCTGCCCTCTATCGTTGCCAATCGCACGATTATGGCTAACTTTAACCTTAAATAAAAAAAAATAAAACTACTGAGGCTAGAGGGCTACAAATTGGTATGTTTGATGATTGGAAGGTGAATGATCAACATACCAATTTGCAGATCTCTAGCCTCAGTAGTTTGTAAGATCTGAGGACGGACAGAAAAAGTGCGGACGGACAGACAATGCCGGCACAATAGTTTTCTTTTACAGACAACTAAAAAGTGAATCTCTAGAATTAAAAAAAATAAAAAATAAAGCGTTCAAGTTCAGTACCATACAAAGTTGAGCAGCCCCCGTAGTGAAATGAATTTAAATACGTACTGTATAACTGGCCCCCGATTAGTTTGACAGATTATTGAAAGAAATAATGAATTACAATAGTGCAAAAGTAATTAATGAATGGCTTTTTTAGGATACGAGAGAGAGAGAGAGAGAGAGAGAGAGAGAGAGAGAGAGAGAGAGAGAGAGAGAGAGAGAACGCAATACATCTTGAGACAATGCATGCCCCACCTGACTTGTCCTAGGCTTAATCCTTACCTCTGCACTCTGATTGGCTAACTCAAATTTTTTTCCATGCTTGTTCTCTCTCTCATTTTAAGGGATGCTCTTGAAGTAAAGGCCTGTGTTGGTATAAGACCAATATTCTCTAAGCAATATGCCCCAGATTTGTCATCTACCGTTTCCTGACCCTGGATTTCCAGATCGACAAATATCGATGTCTCTTGACTAAACACAGGTTTTCCACCTGTTCTTTTCCGCATATAAAATCAAATACTGTGATGACAAGATCCAGTTGTGTAATATGGCTGGTGAATATAAGGAGACGGCAAAAAGCATCTAATACCAAATGGTACATTCTAAAATGAAACTACTTGGCACACAAAACTACTGGCCTTTTCAAGACTGGTCTTGCTCTGAGTGAAATCAAGTGACCTTGGACTTTAGCAGGTATGGTACACCATGCTTGCGACAAAAGAATGCGTACTTTTTTTTTTTTTTTTTACAGAAGCCCACGCCCCTTCTTAGGGAAAACGTCCTATTTGTGTGTATCATGTATAATATCTAATAAAGGCAGCCCATAAAAACACCAAAATGGTAGATTTTACAGCGTTATATTTCGTAGACAACTGTCTGCCTCAACGGGCAGGTAATGGATTAAGAGGTACAAAACAGTGGTTTTTATGGGCTACCTTTATTAGAAGGAATTCTGTTTTAACAGAGGATATTTTATAGTCAAATATATATATATATATATATATATATATATATATATATATATATATATATATATATATATATATATATAATATAATATAATTTTCTTCTTAATGCTTCACATCTAGGCATCTTCTCCAGGGATCATGATAGGGCTGGTCCAGAGTTATGTACTTAAACCTCCTTGCTACAGAGTATATGGTAAGCTGTAATGGCAGCTGCCTGTCAAAATCAGGCCTCCCCGTCCCCATATTGTCAAAGTACAGTAGGGTTTTGAGGTCCAAACCCAACACTTTGCCAGATTCCTGTTCGACAGTTCCTTTGGCCATCCTCCTCTGTTGCTCTTGTGACTCTGTCCAAGAGTTGTGTGAGAGATAAAGACATTTTAGTGTATGCAAGGAAATGACTTACTCAGCACTCAGAGGAAGTCTTTTACTGGAAATAACAAAGGACGAAGGGTATTAGGGTCTTAGTGGATTGTGGACTGTGTACAATTAGATTGCTAAAATATCATAACTGGTATTATCTGACCGTCTGTATTTTAATCTGCCTCGTCACTGCTCCAGTTGATCTTCAACCGCTATGTTGCGTTGGGATTCCATTAATCTAACCCTTAACTGCGGGAATGTGTGAGTATAGCCTTTGAGAATTAAGGAATTTATATCAGGGAGGAAGACAAGCTAGGTAAAGCAACCTGGCGAGCAGCGAACAAAACAACAACAGTGACGTAAAACAAATTACGTGAACCAAATGACCACAGCTTACGAAAAGTGGTTAGTAATTTATATATATATATATATATATATATATATATATATATATATATATATATATATATATATATTACTGTCTAGACATCCGCTTCTCACGGGGATTGGATGAAAAAAACAGAGTAACTATTACTGATCTGAAGACCACTTTCATAGGTGTAGAAGCATCTTCGGTCTCATTTTCGAAAGAATCGAAGTCATATAATTACGATGGAGACAATACCAAAAATTATTATATTAATTATTTATATTTAACTGTGCATGACAAGCAGGCATTTGAGCAAGGTTGGGAAACAGCTAGAATATGTCAACCCTAAACCATGAGTGTAAAGGAAGAAATGTTATGCAATAAAAATACTACCACAACGAAATTCATACTAAATATATATATATATATATATATATATATATATATATATATATATATATATATATATATATATATATATACACACACACGAACATTCTAAACAACAACACGCATCCCCCTTGCAGAACGGCAGGTATACATAACACCGTCATATTCCGTCAAGTGAAAAAGCGTCGCATCTCTTTCTTAGGAATAACAGTCGAGCCCAAGGAATAATAACTTGATACACCAACCCAATTGCCAGGGCGAAGGATGTGGGCCTTACAATGCTTCCTACACTGGGATAACTAGGACTCGTCTGTCTGGGATACTGTGACTAGCCGTCTTCAGGACCAAGCCCTAGACCTAGTTTATATAGGATAGTGCAAGGCCAACAGAATTTTAACGTTAAAATTCTGTTGGCCTTGGGATAGTGCTGGTCTCCGTCTCACAAGGAATTATTAGTAGCAGGAACTGAAATATTCGACTGTGAAAGAAACCCCAGAGACTATGCCTACTGTCGAACACTTATGTAGGCTATAGGCCTATCAGAAGAAAAATCGTCGACTAATGGACCATTTGAAAAACTATTCGTATTATCGACTTTGAATCACCTCCGTGAAACCTCGGATATCTACTACCATCACCATGAGAGAGAGAGAGAGAGAGAGAGAGAGAGAGAGAGAGAGAGAGAGACTCAGTCATCAACATCCCTACCTGACTAGTCTTATTAGACCTTATCCTTCTCCCTATACTCTTAAATGGCTGCCTGTCTCATTTTTTCACTGCTTTTTGTTCTCTCTAAGAGCTGCTCTTGGAGCAAAAACCCACGTTGGTATAAGGCCAGCTTTACCTTAAACAACATTTTTGTATTCATTCACTGATGGGAATAAAAATGTGTAGGTTTCGAAACGTCCTGCCCAATCGACTACTTTGAAATAACCTTGTACAGTTCTGCATAATTTGAACCTTGACTCTTATAACTGCGTAAGGGAAAGTCTTTCCACATGAAGAAAATTATTAACTGCCAGGCTGCTATTACCTTTCAATTTTTATCTCTCTCTCTCTCTCTCTCTCTCTCTCTCTCTCTCTCTCTCTCTCTCTCTCTCTCTCTCTCACACACACACACACACACACACACACAAACAATTATGACAAAAAAGATGCATGTCTCAAAGGCATTTTGCTAAATGTCTTGGAGCAAAATAACAACAAAAATTCACTCCCGAAAAGATTCCAAAATGCGTTAGTTAATTTAAGGAAAAGGGAGGATATCATTATTATTATTATTATTATTATTATTATTATTATTATTATTATTATTATTATTATTATTATTATTATTATTATCAAAAATATGATAAAGACGGGAACATAGTTCTCTTAGATAAGGAGACGTACATCAATAAAGTTCAAGGACTTTTAAACAATGCGAGACCTATGATAAATTAACGAAAGACCCACACACACATATACATACATATATATATATATATATATATATATATATATATATATATATATATATATATATATATATATATATATATATATTTTTGTGTGTATGTGTCCCCTTGTCCTCAGTTTTGGTAACAAAACTGAAACACTGATCCAGTAACAACGGCTACTAAGGTAGTTTCAGCGACAAATATATATATATATATATATATATATATATATATATATATATATATATATATATATATAATGAATCAGGAAACACAAACTCAAGTTTTAAACACAAACCTGAGAGACAATAAAAAGCCATAAACAAACAAAAAAACTAGTTTAAATGACAAAAATCTTGAACGCAAAATGAGGCTGCAAAAGCAACGCAAAAGTTCCAGAACTGAAACGTAAATGTGTAGTAGACCGAACATAAACAGTATTTCTGAAGGCTGTAAACGTGACGTTCCCCGTATAACGGAGAAGCACCCGTGAAAAATTCATGAAGGCTGACAGGCTGACTCATTTATCCTCAGATCTTGGCAATCGAACAGTTCTTCCTGGAAACTGGCCGAAAGATACTGAAATGGCGTGTGCATAAGCTAGCCTACTAAAAGTCAAACAACGTCTTTGTTAATTGTTTTAAAAACCACAGTGAAAATGGTCTGCTTTCTTTCGTAAATATAAAAACGGTGATCTATCCTAGATTAGCAGTTTTTACGACTACAGTCGGCACTGGAAAAGATTTTGTTATTGAATAATGACTGATACATCAAACATGAATGAACTCCCTTTGAACAGCATTGTATTGAAAACGAAATCGATAAGCGAAGAATGTCAAGGCCGTTAAAGTAGACCTAAGCTGTCGAAACCGGAGAATTAATCCTACAGACAGCCTCCCATCCGAGTTTATTCTGAGGCGAAATATGAATTATAAAGAAGAGATAGCCCAGGGGCAGCGCCGGTATAATGAGCGGAAGTACACAAAAAGGCGGCAATTATAATTTCATGGCTTAAGAATTAAGCGTAAAAACTGCAGGGCTAATTCTTTCATTTCTGTAGTAACGTAATTAAAATGCCAAGTATTTCTGGAGACTACATTTGCACTAGGATTACGAATACAGATATAAAATAAAATATCATATATATATATATATATATATATATATATATATATATATATATATATATATATATAGTATATACTGTATATACTGTGTATATATATGGTGTATAACTTTTTACGAGTTTATACACGTTTCTACACACAGTTCTGTATACATTTCTCATCATCGTCAAATATATATATATATATATATATATATATATATATATATATATATACATACATATATATATATATATATATATATATATATATATATATATATATATGTGTGTGTGTGTGTGTGTGTGTGTGTGTGTGTGTGTGTGTGTGTGTATTATATATTTGTTACACGTGTATCTGAAAAAGTTAGCGTTACCAGGAGCATGGGTTTAAAATGACTACCAGAGACAAGACAAAGCGATGTGGTATTTTGATGGAGCAGAAGTGACAACAGGTGAAAAGCAAGAACTTGCCTATTCCTCAGACAATGCTTTTGGTTGAACAGGATCCAGGAGAACCGCCCACGGGAAGACAATGCAGGCGCATGAACAATCGCAACCTCGGTCTAGACCAGAACGCAACGTGCAGGGACAAGGAGAATTAACCGACCCATTGACAGAGCGTTAAGCTCGGCAGAGTCAGAACGCAGGGCCTGTAATATGATCTACCCAGTATTTACATCTACGTCCATGAGAAGTAGGAGGAAAAGGAGGGTAAAATGAGTTTTTTTAAAGGTAGGATTCCGCTGCTCCTTTGCCATAAATGCTTGAGCAAGCAGGGTTGAAACCATAGTACGATGGTCTAAGATTGTAAAGGGCTCCGTAGGGGGTTAGCGCCGTCAGTGCACCTCATGCGGTGCTCTGTAGGACTGTAGGTATTACTAAAGGTTCTTTGCAGCGTGCCCTCGGCCCCTAGCTGCAATCCCTTTCGTTCCTTTTACTGTGCCTCCTTTCATATTCTCTTTCTTCCGCCTTACTTTCCACCCTCTCCTAACAATTGTTTCATAGTGCAATTGCGAGGTTTTCCTCCTGTTACACCTTTCAAACCTTTTACTGTCAAATACCGTTTCAGCGATGAATGACCTCATAGGCCCAGGTGCTTGGCCCTTATCCTAAATTCTATATTCCGTTCAATTCAATTCTAAGTAAAGGGAAATTCTGTTTGATACGTGGGAAAATGATCAATAAGTCACATTATCTATGTGGCAAACATACTGACAAAAATTACAATTCTGAAGACGAAGGAATATCCCTGCAACAAAGTACAAATGCAAATAAAAAAATCTCCAATTTAGACTAAATTAGAGCCTCACAACCCTTAGAGAAGATTCAAAAACATCGGCATAAGATGACAGACACTAGCAGCTTCATCTTGATGGTCCATGAATCACTGAGGCTTTACGATTTCCTGTTTTAGACCAGTGATCTGGAAAATTAAACACCTTCCTGCTAAGTACAGAGAATCCACCGAGGTTACTTTATTACGTAGTGGATACTGAAATATTGCGTTGCTGAATTCCAGAATCTGCTCGTTGGTGCATTTATTGTATAATTTTGAGCTACACCTCTTCCAGATTTGGAAATTTTAGTTGAATAAACATTAAATTACTGTGATCGTGTTTATGAAGGTATGTGTGAGGGGAAAAACCTCCGTGGAAAATGCGAAACCTCATGGTGATGCCTGAAACCCGGGTATTCACAAAGAGAAATGAAAAGGGGAAAGTTGTGACCTCCAGGGAACGGTTACTCGTGAACGTATACACGCACACAAACAAACACACACACACATATATAAATATATATATATCAGCAAACGGTGTGAAACCTTGCATAAAGCAAAAATTAAGAGAAAAATAAATAAGAATAGGAGACTTGTGTACTTTAAATTTTTTCTCTTCGTTCTCCTCAGAAGCAAATGAGATTCATCATCAACATACAATACTACATAAAATTAATTCCGTGCAGCGTGCCTGATTCACATTATCATACAATAAAGTCAACAGGTCCCCACCTGAACTGACAAAAAACCAGTGCCAGTAACCTACAGGTGAAAAAACTCGCTGTTCTTACGCTAAACAGCCTCGAAAGAGCGAAAGGAAGAAACGTCGATTAAGCACGTGCTGGCAAAAGGCAAGGTTACTCTGGTAACAAGAACTGGGCGAGTGTTAATTCTTATGTATATCCGAAGAGGCGTTGACAACTTGAAAATAAAACTTTGGTTACAAAGATGGGAAATATTCAGAACCATGAATGGAAGTCGGGGGGTGGGGTGGGGTGGGGTGGGGGTTAAGAGAGCACAGTCAGCCGCATAAAAAGTCGCTCATGAAAACAAAAACTCAGAAGACGTTTCGGGTAAACTGTTGCGTAAGTTTTTTGTTTATCCTCGTCTTATGTAATGTGTTCATCCCGAGCTCCTTAGGGGAAATTTAAGGAACTTCTGCTGCTTTCATCACTGGTATTCTCTTGTCTGTGTGCTATTTCTTTGCATTCCACCCCCACCCCCACCCCCAAAGACTATCACCCGCTCTGAAAAGCTTACCCTTGACTCTTCAGTTCTGCCGCCACCTTAAACGTTTCACTAAATATAAACGTCCTTCATGATTGTGAAACCCTCCTATGTCTGTGTCAATCGTGCAACAAACAAATCACGAGCAAAAGAACCCGTTTCCAGGAAAGGAACAACTTCGTCATTTCCTAATACCCTGCCTATGACTATACTGCCAGCCCGGCAGGTGTCGAGTTCTGTCAAGTTCAGGGGAACGTTTCTCAACAGGTTTCGGTGGCAACGTCCAGTTTTTTTCCCGTTGCAAATAATGGTAACAAAAGCAAACAAATCATCTTTAACGGTGGTAATAAATAATTAAGGGTACTGAGTGTGGAGATACCATAGCGATTCGAGATTACAGCGTCCGGTGTAGGCTAGAACATCCAAGAAAAGAAGCTCCGAACATCCGATGAACTGATGTAAACATGAACTCACCTCATCATCTTGAATCTCCGAGGCACACTGGTGATATCGATAATCCATTGTGGAAACAACTCTACTTCCAGTAAATCGAGGAGATGATTCTAAGTAATCCTAACACGCGTCAGCCATTGACTCAAAACAGGATTTGAAACGACAACTTTGTTCACGCACAAAGGCGCTCTCTGTCACACGCATGCGCGCACACTCTCTCAGTCACACGCCACGCGGGATCCCTTGCAGAGACCGAACACTCAACTGACTGCAATTCTACCTCGTGCTCCAACCGAGGGTCACAACTTATACCTTGCGACCAATCGGCGGCAAGGACGCAAAAAGTGGGAGTTCTCATTGGTGTATGACGTAACTGGGAGAGCGAACAAAAGACTGAATAAGTGGAAGACGAAGCGAAGGAAACATCGTCAGCTGATTTCCACATCCTAGGAGACTAAGTTCGACCCTTTTTGGTTTTATCTTTTCCTCTTTCGAGGAGCATCAACAATAATGGACGGACGTAGCGCCTGTCCTTGGGGCAAATAGAAATAAAAAAAAAAACTAACAAAAAAAAGAAGAGGACACGAAAGGAACAGCTGTGCTGAATATACCTTAGTGCATGATCATGTTGATAACCAGTAATGTAATACCTAGGACCAATTTGACTTGCATTAGGGTAATCTGTAATTTTGCTCATTTCTTGCTTTTTTTTTTTTCTTTTCTCTTATAACATGGATGTCGTATTCTGTGGAAGTCTGTTATAAGAGATATTGGATTTATTATTATTATTATTATTATTATTATTATTATTATGAGAGTAGTCAAGGTGACCTTGTGCTCACACCTTTAACCGTCTTAATCTTGGAAAGGAAACTCTGTATAATATTTCACACCTGCTAATTTGATAAGAAGGCTCTCAGCGAAAATGAGAATGTACAAATATGTTGATCATATATTGTACCGTATTTTTCTAATTAAGTAATAACATTAAGTACGCGGGCGCTTCACAGTGTGTTGATATTTATTGCATACGTGGCTGTTTATTGATATTTTTCCAAGTGTACCCCATTACCGTCAATCATTTCGAGAGTGTCGAGACGGTGAGTCCCGACCCTGTGGGCAGTGCGTACCGTCCCAAAGCTAGGACCAAGTTACCTATCTTCTGCATATATATATATACAGGGGCCTACGGTAAGAGAGGCTGGCCCGGGGCTGGACGACGCCATGTCTAAAATTGGAGTTTATTACCCAAAGATTATCGTTACTAAAACAGGGCGTATGTATGTGTATATTTTTTAATTTATTTATGGTAAGTATGTATAAATATGTATGTATGATGTTTTTAATAAAATTCTCCGAAAGCCTGAGAGGCTGGAGGGCAGTTTTAGTAAAGAATATACACACAACATACAACCAAAAGTAAAGAATATACAAATAATATGCAACCAAATCCTGGAGGGAACAATACCCAATAAAAAGCCATAGATAGAAAGGCAGAAAGATGGAAAGAAAGAAAGAAAGAGAAAGGAAAGTCACGTCGGGTCAACGGGCATGAACAAAACGGTGTCATTTTAAGGCATGGGGCGGGGGGCATTGTAGATAAGAAATTGGTCAAAGTCTCTGAATATTTACATGATTTATTGAAATCAACTCTATAAATACAAAAAAAAAAAGAAAGAAATTTGGGCTTGCAGACCGTAGCTTAATGGCCCCTTAGTCTAACATAGTGACAAAAATATGGCCGTGATAATTGAAAGGGTATGTCCTGATCTGACCTTTCTTGACCTAGGGTACCACGTTCTGTCTAACCTGGGGGGATCCAACCCTGCGCGCCCCCGGGCCCCACCCGTCCTCAACTTTGCCTAAAAATCAAACCAATAATAATAATAATAATAATAATAATAATAGTAATAATAATAATAATAGAAATAATAATAATAATAATGTTTTTTATTTCAGATCAGGGCCATATACATGGAATATACAAAGCAGAGACAGTACAATCCGCACAATCTATGTACAATCCACACAATCTATGTACAATCCACACAATCTACGTAGATACAGGAGTTAAAATGATAAAAATGATAGTCGGTAACATTCACACAGCTACTGATGCAGTAGTGTAATGGCATTCATAATAATGGTAATGACAGTAATAATATTGAAAATAATAGTAAAAATATTGAAAAGAAAAGCCGGTAGGGGTGCAAAAACTCAGAAGTAAGACGTATGGGTGTACATACAAGTTTAAATGGATTTCACTCCATCCCGATAACTATTTCCCATCCCGTTAATTAACAGGATAGCAGGTTGGTTGTTTATTTCCACCCCTTCACAAATTTTTTATCAAAACATTTCGCATCGGTGTTATGGAAAGTACATAAGCACACGTAGAGAGAGAGAGAGAGAGAGAGAGAGAGAGAGAGAGAGAGAGAGAGAGAGAGAGAGAGAGAGAGAGAAAGGCTCGAACAAAGACCTAACCTTGAACAGTCGGGATGAGCTTCGATAATAATAATAATAATAATAATAATAATAATAATAATAATAATAATTTGCGGCCGCAACTCCCTTAATTTCCGTTAGTTACCCTCAAGGCCGCCTAGTAATAGGCTAACTCCTGGGTGTGTTCACTTACAATGTCAACAAACGGTACAAACCATCTATCATCATATTTTTCAAGTGGCCCACCTGCAATCATAGCACTCGTTTCTTCACACACACACACACTCACACACACACACATATATATATATATATGTGTACATATATATATATACTATATTATATATTTACATATATATATATATGTATATGTATTGGTTTATATATATATATATATATATATATATATATATATATATATATATATATATATATATATATATATATATATATATATATATATATATATATAGGTAATTTATAATTAAACAGGTCACAGAAAGCGATGACAAACAAACACTGGCAGCATTCTCATGACATCAGAACTGAAGTGGGAAACGAGGTCAGAGTGAAAAAAAAAAAAAAATTAAATCGAGCGCAGAAAAAAAAAATGTATTTATCTAATCTTAACCGAAAATCGACCTCTCTCAATAAGCGCTTACATTCTTCGCAAACGAAAGAAAATAAGTGACCAATCGACTCTGATGTTCAGAAGGAACGCAGCGAAATTGCTCACACACACACACACACACACACACCGATGGTTGGGTCTAAGGGCGCGTGACTCATTCACAAAACGAAAAACAAGACGAAGAAACCGCAGCCTTTCACTCTCGGCAACATTCACTTTTCACTCTCAAGTGAACATTTAGCTCCTGCAAATACCATTACGGAAAGGAATTAACACGTTATACACATACACACATACAGTGCATACAAACGTGTGTAAAATATTTGCGCAAACGAAAGTTCATGCGACAAAATAAAAACATCCAATAGTGTGTGCGTCTGCCTGGGTAGAATAAAAATAGCCGTTATGCAATCTAGATCCAAGTGGCTTTATAGTGACTTAAACTTATTTTAAGAGAGAGAGAGAGAGAGAGAGAGAGAGAGAGAGAGAGAGAGAGAGAGAGAGAGAGAGAGAGAGAGAGAGCGCGTGCAAGCGTTTATGAAGACATGTGGGCACTATTACATGACTGGCGTATTTAATTTTTTCTATTGCAGCGTCATTTTGCGCTCCGGTAACTGCAGATAGTTGAAAATGTTCATGGAAAGAAACATGCACGCGCAGCGTGAGCGCGAGAGCACAAACACACGCACACACACACGTGTATATATATATATATATATATATATATATATATATATATATATATATATATATATATATATATATATATATATATATATATATATTTATACACATATAATATTACTCGTATTAGGCTTCAATAAGACAGGGCAGTTTAAATTCCAGGTTCCTTAATTGATAAAGTACAAGCTTTTGTACTTTATCAATTAAAGAATCTGGAATCTGAACCGTCCCGTCGTAATGAAGACTAATACGAGTTATAATATATGCACACTGAAGTTGTGGGGTTATTTTGATATAATATATATATATATATATATATATATATATATATATATATATATATATATATATATATATATATAGAGAGAGAGAGAGAGAGAGAGAGAGAGAGAGAGAGAGAGAGAGAGAGAGAGAGAGAAATATCAACACACAATTACGGGTGGAACAGAAATAAATTTCTAACTCACATCAGGATCGAACCCAGGTCTTTCAAATGAAAGACCAGGTCGCTGCCAACCAGGCCACACAAGTAAAAAAAGAAGTTGGAACCTGAGTACAACTGTACCCAAGGAATTACCTGGGCAGGCCACTGCTGAGTCGGGAAGTTGGGGAAAACACGCTGGTATGCAAGCAGTTAGCCTGCTCAGGTAATTCTGTGGGTCCAGTTGTACTCAGGTTCCAACTTCTTTTTAACTTGTGTGGCCTGGTTGGCAGCGCTCTAGTCTTTCATCTGAAAGACCCGGATTCTATCCTGATGTGAGTCAGAAATTTATATATATATATATATATATATATATATATATATATATATATATATATATATATATATATATATATATATATATATATATATATATATATATATATATATATATATATATATAATAAGAAATTCCGTCGTTTCTGTCATTCTTGTGCTTTGTCTTCCGCAAATCTCCACTGATTTCCAGCCTCCTCCCTCACAGTTCATATCCAAGTAAGTATGAGTTTTCAACTCTTCTGGTACCCTCAGAGTCCAGCTGACACAATCACATACTATTCTTCCAGGGGTTGTGCATAGGACATGTCCAAGCCATCCCAATTTCCCTTTCATCATAATCTCATCTATATGCAGAACTTCTCACTACCCTGCCATCTGACTCCAAATAGCCTTCCTAAATTGAACTGAATGTAGAGTTTAGGCCAAAGGCCAAGCACTGGGACCTATGAGGTCATTCAGCGCTGGGAAGGAAATTGAGAGCAGGTAGGTTTGAAAGATGTAACAGGAGGAAAACCTCGCAGTTGCACCATAAAATATTTGTTGAGAGGGTGGATAGCGAGATGGAAGACAGCGAATATAAACGGAGGTAGAGTAAAAGGAATGAAAGAGGTTGCAGCTAGGGGCCGAAGGGACGCTGCAAAGAACGTTTAGTAATGCCTACAATGCACCACGTAAGATGCACTGACGGTACTAACCCCTAAAGGGGTAGCGTTTCTAAAGCTTTATTTTCAAATCGCCAATATTATACCATGATTCGTACCCGTTTAGCAGTACAAGTTGTTCTAGTCTTGTGTATAGTCTTATTTTTGTAGTCAGGTTCAGTGTATTTGATATCAAAATCTTATTCACACTGCACATTATTTGTTTTACCTTTGTTAGTCTTTAAGTCAGTTTCAGCTGAAGGGAACCTATTTGTTTTGCTGATCTCCAACTATTTTTTTTTTCTTTTTAAAGTTTGTGATAAGGGCAAACAGCAAGATGAATTAACTTTCGCTTTTAGCACCTCACCATTTACTGCAAATTCATCTGACACATCCCCTTCAACGTTAACTGTACACCTACTTTGTTCATGGATAATTTCAGTAAGCCAGTGATGCAAGACCTTCCATAATACTGGACTTAGGGCGCTGCAAAATGCTTCTCGTAACAAGCGGCCAGAGGGGAATTTTTAAATTCTGATACACTGCTGCACAAAATGCCTAAGCACAAGAATTTGATCTGTGTAAATCCTGCCTTTTCTCATACCAGTTCGTTCGTCTCTAAGCTTCTTTCTCCAGCTTACTGAAAAAAAAAACATATAGAATATTGCCATTAAATCTGACGTACTGTAAGTGCAATGCCTCTATGGTTACCACATTCTGTCAAGCCTCTTTTCTTTGGTACCATTGCTGTGACTTCAAATTCCCAATCATTAGCCTTTCTCCCTTTATTCCAAATTGTACAAAACAGTCTAATTAGTATATGAAGTGTCATTTCAGTTTCAGCTAAAATCATCTTTGCGGCGTTTCTATTACAACCTGGCATTTTCCATCTCCTAAGTTTCTTTAGTATTGATTCCAACTCAAAAACTGTGAATTCATCTTAAATCCCTTCAGGTCGTCTTCGTCAATAAGATTATCTCCTTCACGACTCTACAAAAATTTTCCACATAAAGTTAACTCTTTCGACGTTATTGTTGACTAATCACTCCTAATAACAAGTACTTTCCTCTGTTGCTTTTCACCCGCGGATGTTCCGTTAATAATTCTATGGGCTACCCGAACGCCATTGCTACCCCCTGAATACATGGCTCTGTCGTCAACATCAGCCTGTTAATCCAGGTATTCTCCCTTAACTCTTCTTGATCTTCGTTTGCATTCACTATCTAGACTTGAATACTTAGCATGTTCTAATTTGCTTCCGTTTCCTCCTTAAAATTTGTCTAAATGTAACATTCGCTTCTGCCCATCCTAAAGGTCAATACGTATTCGTTACCCTACAAACAAACACACAAATATATATATATATATATATATATATATATATATATATATATATATATATATATATATATATATATAAAATGTTCCGTTCCACACTTCGGTCAGAAGAGATTTGCCTCTACATTCATGTGCGCATTTCGTTAAGTTGCATATCTGAGTTTGAAGAACTTCTGTCCATCTAGAAATTCTTTTATACAACTTGATAAAAAAAATTGATATTTTGGAATCTACTCTTCTTAATATTAGCGTGGAATCTTTTTCTCATATAAAAAAGTATGACAGTTCTTATGTGTACCATATATATAGATATATATATATACATATAAATATATATATATATATATATATATATATATATATATATATATATATATATATATGTATATATATGACATTATAAACATTTTTCATGTCATTTTTATGAATGATATAACTAACGGTTAAGTGAGAGGACTGAACCTCAGCTCTCAAGTAGCGTTTGAATTCTTACCTTCCAAGTTGCAAGCAAGATCTAAATTTTGAACTCGTTAAAGTCGCACTGACTTCCAAACGGGAGAAAAACCTTTCTCCCGTAGTGGGGTCGATATGTGTATGTGTATATACTGTATATATATGTGTGTATATATGTATGTGTATATACATACATATATATACGCGAGTATATACATACACATACATGCATGTATATATATGTATTTATATATATATTTATATATATATATATATATGCATATACAAACATGTATATATATATACACATACATATACTGTACATACATGTATACTGTATATATATATATATATATATATATATATATATATATATATATATATATATATATATATATATATATATATATATACTGTATGTATACAGTATATGTATGTATGTGTTTTTGTGTACGAAGTACTGAAAGTACTTATGCATGTGAATTCTGTATTCATATTTAAATTATTTATTATATGTATGAAAATGAGCACAGATCTGCCTACCTTATGCATCACCTTAAATACCTTTATTGCTAAACCGCTGTCGGTATTGAACAACAGCAAATGTTCTCACAATAAATAAGTATGCTAACGTACACAAATCTTTCTTGGCACTGACTCCCAAATGGGAGAAGAACTCCAGTTTCCTCTCGTAGTAGGATCAGTAAAGCTTGTGCATAGAACTTTGAAAGACCCAAGTTCAGATCCTGCTTGAAAGCGTACAGGAAGTTCAGTTCTTTCATTTAATGATTAGCTATATATAATAAAAAAATTTTCAAAGTAACTTGTACTTTTCCTAAGCATACAAACCAAAGCCTTTTATGCATGAGCATTCCGCAAGGTGAACTGGAATCACGCTTTGAAGCTTTGTAACAAAGTGGTTAGTTGGAGGTATAAGCAGGTGAGCAGATGGGAAAAACCCACTCGCCTTCCGTCACCAAGCAGTTTTCCTTCTGCGTGAGGGACTACATGGTGTAGTTGATTGTCCCTCAGCATCAGGGGTTACATGAGGTAGTTGAAATGTGATTATTGCAAATGGCTCCGGTTTGTATATATAGGAAAAACATAAATTACTTGGAAAATTTTTGATTTGTTACTAGGGGAATACAAACCATTGTCCTTTATGTAAGACACTCACTTGTTAGGCTAGAGGGTAGACTCTCAACTGGCATTGAATTTCCTCCCAGGTATGCTTAATACCCAGTCATGATAATGAACTAGGGTTCTATAACTCCTGTTACCTCCTGTATAATCTGTCACAGGAATGCAAGATGGATAGGACCCTGAGCCAAAGCGAGTTGTGTCTGGACTCTCACGCATGGAAATTCATCAAATACAATAACACAAGTTGGAGGGCAGCTAAAACCTGGATCCCCTCTACCTCTGTTAAAAGGGAGACCATAGGGAGTTGCACATTATGAGCCAAAGCTATAAGATAGGATGTCTAGTTGTGAAATTACCTGCATCATAGCCTATCCAGCCGGACTGCTGCCTTGCAGACGAAAGAAGAAAAGAAGATGGGGGAGAAAGAACAAGTCACTCAACGATTCAACATCCAGCCTTATGCCATCAAGGTACCTTAGGTGAGATGCTTTTTGTCTCAGTGGAGCTTGGAGAATACACAAACTGTTTACCAGCTACCAAAAAACCTAAAGAGAAGGTGTCCAAAGACTTGTGGGCAATGTCCAGAGGTAAAATGGTTTGGTGCCACCAGAAAACTGCCCTTATTACCTGTGAGTGTCAAGTTCTCTGAACAGCTGGGAACAGGACAAAGCCTAGGGCTTTGCAAGCTATCACACAGAGTGGGCAATCATCCTCTTCACTGGACGACCTTATGTCTTCTTTATCAAGAATAAAGAAAGAATGTTCTTTGATGCCTTCTTGTGTCATTTGGTACTACAAACAGATCCCAACACTGTAGCTTAAGAGGTTAGGTTCTCATAAATTGTCCCAAAGCACTAGAACTGGGCACAAATGATCTCATCCAGCTCCCCACTAACAAATTCTTGAAGGGTGACAACCAAAACAATTCTCATATCTCTAGACGTACTGATAGAACAGATCCTGAGTTTTCACCAGAGAGAGAGCCAAGCAAAACACAAAAGGGCAGGCAACTTGCAAACATGTTATGATAAGACTAAGGCAGTGGGGCTAATCTTGAGGGTGAGGTCTCGATCCAAGGCCTCTTCCAGGGGCTCTATTATACCTAAGTGGGGGACAGGAGTCACATCCCACTCAGAGGCCAAAGAGAATGATATGGGCAAAACTGTTCAAAGCTCCTAAGAGCATGGACAACTCTACCAAGACAAGAGAGGTCCATGCCCTTCATTCAGAAGACCTGATTCAGGACAGAAAACAGGCCTAACCACAAGTACAGAGAGTCTTATTGAAGGTGGATGAGTAAGTTCACAATCTTCTACAAAGTAGATGTGACTGAGGAAAGATCCCATCTCCAATAACAATCGTCCACTCCCTGGTACACACCACTTGAGGCTACCTCAGCACATATGGCTGACAGAGAAGAGTCGGCCAAAGAGGAATCTCTGGATATTTCAACCAGACGAGCTAGCAGGTTTGGATACCACTAGGCATGGGGCAAATAAGGAGCTACCAGGTTTATCTGAGACCCAGTATGACAAACACTCAGTTGATCATTTGACAAATCAGACTGAATGGTGGAAAGGTGTCCTCCATAGCAGCCCAGGGGTCGTGTTGAAGGGCCTTTGCACCAAGTGAGAACACAGGGACCACTTGGTCCACACGTATTTCCCCTGACAGCTGAGCTGATCTGCTAAAATATTTCTTTTGCCAGGAGCATGCCAGGCTGAGATCTTAATGGTATGGTGAGCCTCCAACCCATGCATTAAGGGAGGTTGCTGTCATTCAACCAACTCAAGAGTCCATCTATAGGCGAGTAGTTCTGCAGTGTATAAAACTTTCACCTGAGTGTCAGCAGTGGAGGCAGGAGCTTACATGACCTGCTAGCAGCAGGGAATCTTCTTACCCTAGGATCAAACCATTCAATTGGTCCTAAGCACCAATTGCGAACTGAGACCACAAAGATCTGAATGATGGCCTTGTCTCCAGAGTGCACCGGAGAGTTCACTCTGTGAATGAGGTTGGGTTCAGCAATGGTATGTTGGTCACCTTCTCCAGATTATTGTGTGCATGACTGAAGTTTGTGACCTCTTCAAAGTATTATTCCAACTTGGCCTGTTAAGGTTCTGAAGGCAAAGAACCTATGGTCCTGCCAGATTCCATAAGCCACAAACTGGATCCTCTCTCACAAGCATACCCTGGTAAACGGTCTCCAGACCATGGACACAAACGATTGGACCCACTGGCACCAATCACTGACTCAT